>NC_143137.1:34392500-34692500 GCF_059928025.1 Delphinapterus leucas | reverse complement strand
TCCCATGACTAGCCCCCCAGCCTCTATCTAGCTATATGGATATAATTGGATTTTTTATGGTTAGACTCTGTTCGCACCCGTCCTATTGCTTGTGCTTGAATTATGATGAGGTAGAGGAATTCTGAGAACTCTGGTTGTTGATATAATATAATTCATGACAAAAATTATTAATCTTGGAAGACTTCATTTTTCTCCATAGAACGCGTGATGAAACTGATATGAAATCTGGCTAATAATTTCTATTTTGGATATTTGCGGTACCGGATATTTTGCTAAGCACTCTTATATACATTGTTTGACATATATAATACCCTCAGCCTCCATAGAATCCCATGAGGTAGGTATTATATCTCACATTGTACAGATGAGACCCAGAGAGATTGAAACACACACCAAGGTCACAGTCGGTAAGTGCAGGAAACAGTATTCAATCTTCAGTGTGTCTAGGTACAAAGTGCATGTTCTTAACCACTAAGTTAACATGTGTTTAAAGATAGACTGTATTTCAGTTTATTAATGGCATACATTGCCTTCTACTCCAATAAGATTGCATTAATAAAGTTTTACTATAGATTATGTGCCAAGAAAAAACTGCCAAACATCTTATGGTAAAGTAACAGAGTGGGTAAAAGAAAATCTATCTAATAACTTCTTTCCTCTATCATATCCAAGATATTGGAAATGAGGCCTATGTGGAAAAAGACAATACTAGGACTGCTTTTCTGCTTAATACCGACACAAAAATAACTGGAGTATGTGAACATGTTTTTTGTGTTTAAAAAAAATTTATTCCCTGTCTAGATATAAAAAAGGTCAAGATAGCTTAGGACATTAAAACAATACAGATAATTGCAAATAAAGACACGATAGGAAATAGAGGTTTGGGGCAGAAGCCAAGCACCATAGCTAGTAGAAGCGAAAAGGGAAGTCTGTGACATTATATAATTTTATTGTCTCAAAAAAGAAGGCATACACTCCTAGACATCTAATTAGAGCAAGTGTTTTCTGATCCTGAGTCATCATGAAGATTCGAGTAGTTTTCTCTTGCACTGATTAAAGGAGAAGGACGCCATGTTAAGTCTTAAAGGGAGAAAAGATGGCTAACATTTGGTGAGTATCTATTTGGGCACAACTTCATCTGAGGCAATTTTACATTGCTTAAACACATCCTCCCAAGAAATTTCTACTGTATACTTCAATCCTAGCACTTACTGAAATTATACTTTTGTTCCTCTCTGATTTCTTTTTTGGAGGTACGTGGGCCTCTCACTGTTGTGGCCTCTCGCGTTGCGGAGCACAGGCTCCGGACGCACAGGCTCAGCGGCCATGGCTCACGGGCCCAGCCGCTCCGCGGCATGTGGAATCTTCCCAGATCGGGGCACGAACCCGCGTCCCCTGCATCGGCAGACGGACTCTCAACCACTGCGCCACCAGGGAAGCCCCTCCTCTCTGATTTCTTGATCAACTTTTCTTACCATTCATATCTCTGTCAAATGTCCACCTCCTAGATGGAATCTTTTCTGGCTATTGTTTCTAAAGCAGCCATATTCCCACAAAGTCACCTGATCCTTCTGCTTTATTTTCTTCGTAGTTCCTATCACTTACTTGAATTCATATTAAATTAGTTCTTGATTTCCTTGCTTATTTTCTGAATATTTTACTAAAATATAAGCTATGAGGACAGGAAATTTGTCAGCCTGGTTCAAAGATTTATCCTTAGCCCTTAGGACAATGACTGACATAGAGTACGTGCTCAGAATAAATACTGGGTCAATAATGAAGGAATTTTTTTATACCTGACTCCAGCACAAAGCATAGGGCCTAACAGATATTCTAAATATATTTGCCGAATTGAATTGAATTTCCAAAATTATCTTACCAGTGAGGAAACTGGACTTAAGGAAATTAAGTAATTTTCTGAAGGTCACATATTTAATAAGTGGAGAATCTAGAACAGGAACCCATGTGTGTGCAGACATCGTGTATCATTCAACAATGCTTCAGAGAGCTGTGAGAATAGAGTCCAGGCATGTGGATTTCTGGTAATGCCGCTTATTAGAGGATGAAGCTCAGAGAATCTTGAGAGACGCATAGTTAATCTCAAGTGAGATAGAATGAAAGCCAATTCATGAGTCATTTCTTTGTATTATTAACTGAAAAAAGATCCATAGGCTTTACCAACTAGATGTAGGTGATGCAGAATTAATATTATGGTGTAGAAGTTTAAGAACTCAAAATATATTTTCTTTCAGTAAGCCAGCCCACTTGCACATGGAAGTGGGCCAAGGGAGTACCTTTTGGAAGGACTAAATTTTTCCTTAAAAGGAGCCTTGAAATAGACCCAGCTCTTGACAAAACTGTACTTGATATAAAATGTTTCATTGCTTCATTATACAACATGGAAAAGGTAGAAAAAAATTTAAAGACACATTTTAATAATGGAAACGAGTTGACCAGAAATGTTTCTGTGTGCCTTATGAAATACTTAATTCTTTTGAAAAGTAGTTTATCATGACGGCCAATCATGATGAGTGGGCTGCAAAATGCAGCCAAAGTACGTGAATGAATTGACCTGCTGAATGAGGTTTTTAGTATTGTTTACCTGAATAATAATGTTTACCAAATATACATGGTAATCATTTTTACTAAGCTGCTGTAGGTGAATAACTACTGTCAGCTGCTTCTGAAAGTCTGCTCCTGGTTAGACATAATAGAAAACACACATCAGCAGAGAATGGTTCATGATTTCCTGGTGTAGTGGAAATAACGTGTGCTATAGAGTCAGTCCAGCCTAGTTTGAAATTTTAATTATGCCACTTACTAGAGGAAGTTACCTCTCTCTGCTCCATAAAATTGTTCTGAAAAGGAAATGGAGTAATTTATGTGAAGTATCTACCTGACCCAGCGCCCGCCCAAAGTAGATGGGACTCAACAACTCTTCTATAACCTAGACACAAATTCCAGAATTATGCGTCCCACATTTAGTCCAAGCCAAAGCATTAGTAAAGAATTCGATCTTCATTTGTATCTCTTTAGGAACATGAAATGCACCCTAATTCAAAGCTCACTTTAATATTTCCTAAACCCCTTCTTGTTTCCTCCCCAATTTTCATGTCCCCACAGCTTCTCTGTATGCCTTTCACTTAGCACTTTTCCTCTCTCAAATAACAATAACAATTAAAACATATTTCTTTGCCACCCGTTCATGTAGTTACTGGATTTGTTTCATTCATGGTTGGTGTCTGCTAAACGCTAGGGGCAAGTATCCAGTTGCTTATAGGGAATTTCATTATGATATGCTCCTGCATAGTAAAAGTAAATCAAGGCATTCAGCCTTCAATCCAAAACTGGGCTTCGTAGGATTGTAGGAAATTTTATTCAAAGATTGAAGAATGAAGTTATCCTGAGCTACTAGAGACTGGAAAACCCTTCCCGTCTGCTAAAATCTTCCCAGCATCTTGACCCTGAGCTCCATCACTCAAACTTGTTTTTGGTGTGTGGCCAAGATAGCCACAGAGAAAATCAGAGAGATCTTTTTGGGTTACAAAGAAGTCCAAGTTTGCTTAATAAATCTTGGCTATAATTTGTTTCCTCTTCAACTTTGAAGTAGAACAAGACCTGTCCTTCAAGTCGCATTCTTCTGTCTGCTGATGAAAGGCTCATAGTGAACACAGGGCTGGAGCACTTTCAACCCTCTTATTGATTTGCAACCCTAGATCCCAGCCCCTATCCACTCTGCTATACGTTTGTTCTAGGTATCTTCCAAAGAAATCAAGTCAAGATCACTTTATATCAGAGAATCCTCCCAATAGTTCCTCACTTAATCTCTGCCATTTCTCAGCATTTAGAAACTAACACTTTTGCAGCATCTGGATTCCATGAGTATCCAAGACTTTAAGCCTCTGCTCATATCCCAGGTCCAGTGTTGTCTGAAAGTCTTTGTTTTCTGGCAGAAAGTAGCCACTGTGAGTATTTCCAAAGCCTACTTAATTGTGAACCACAAGATAGCAGCCATGTTTCGGGCCTTTCATCTCTGAGGAAGTATGGGGCAGCATCCCTAAACCCATGTGAGTAGCTCTGATAGTGATGTCTTCTTTCTATTGAAATTATATGTCTATAGAAGTTGAGTTTTAAATTAATTTTCATTTCACAACTTCATAAGTGAATTTTGAAGGTTACACATAATGTCATAAAGATCTGTCTTTCTTCTTAAAAAGATCCACTCTTTCTTCCTAAAATATCCAGGTATGCTTCCCCAAAATACAAATTCCAACATCTGTATTGTATCTACCATGTCTCTCTAATATTGAAGTTGTGCTCTTAGACCTGTAACATCTAATGTTCGGACAATGGGCACATTTTCCCCCACAGAATTCCAGAAGTAAGGTGGAAAATTTCTCTGACTCAATTCTAGAAAGTAATGTTTTAATCTGAGATGTAGTTAAGCATATCACCTAAAAGTCAAACTCTTTAAGGAACACCAAGATATAAAAGCTGAAACCCAATAAGAACCTACCACATTTTCGTGCTTTACTGAGAAGCACTTGTGTAAGTTTGAGGTGTATGACATTATGACTTGGTACACATATATATTGTAAAATGATTACCCCAACGTGGTTAGTCATAACATCCATCACTTCACAAAACTACTGTTTTGTGGTGGGAACATTTAAGATCTACTCTCTTAGCAACTTTCAAGTACATAATATAGTATTGTTAACTGTAATCGCCGTGCTGTTCATTACAGCCCCAGAACATATCCATCATATAACTGGAAGTTTGTGACATTTGACCAATAGCTCCCCATTTCCCATCCACCAGCCCCTGGCAACCACCACTCTACTCTCTGTTTCTCTAAGTTTAGCTGTTTTAAAAATGGATTCCATGTCTAAATGAGACCGTGTAGTATTTAAGTTCCCACCTTTAATAGAGTTGTATTCTAGGAAGCACAGTAACATTCTCAAAAGTCCTTTCCTTTGTATTTACCTTGCACCCTATCACCTGCTTTCACTAGGAAATGGTAATGCCTGACTTAGAAAAAACTGTGTCTATATATTCTGAGCCCATCAGTATTTCATATCATTCCTCAAAGAGCAAGCTGATTCCTAACAATTCTGCCATCAGAACAAGCTTGAAGTCCATTGTCCTAAACTATTCAGTTCCCAAGTTTATAATCAGCTTACTCCTCCTACAGTTTTCCTCCTCTTCCACTCCCCTCAATGTCTTTAGCTAAGGTATAGGAGGTGTTTGTTATGACTCTGATAAAGGATAGAGATCTGTTCTTAGCCCGTGGAGGACCTAGAGTGTACCTGTTTTCTTGCTCCCTCCCCAGCCGGTGTCATCAATCGCATCACGTGTGGGCGCACACACACACGCACAGTCAAGCACAGGCACACACGTATGCTGCACGCAAGCACACTGCCCAGCTGCGCTGCATCTCCGTGGTGCTGTCCTATCTCCTTTCTCGTCTATCCTCTTTAGTTTCCTTTCTTTTTCTATGATTATTCGATAGTTTCTCTTTTGAACTTTGTTTTCTTCGTTGATTTTTGCAAAATAGAACAGAACTAGGTTGGCTTAATATGAAAAACTAGGTTATGGATCAGTTTCCAAACCCAGTTCATTACCAGAATCCTAGTAAAAGGTTAAAGAATACATGTTGGCAGGTCTGCTCGCATAGATTAGTAGGCCTGGTGTGAAGTCCAGATACATGTACTCTAAAAAAATGCCCCATGGGTGATTCTAATGGCCAAACCTTGTGCCTTTTAGCTTTAAATTCCCAGTACCTAGCTCAGGGCCTGGTTAGTAGATGTTAATAAACGTATTAATTACACAATTATTAATTAATTGATATTGTAGAAAATAGGAGTGATAGTTTACCACTATGGTAACATAGTGGTGACATTTACCATTATGTTGTAGAGCAGAAAGTTAAATATTCCTCAAGGAAGTATTTTCTTTTTCTTTTTTTTTTTGCGGTACGCGGGCCTCTCACTGTTGTGGCCTCTCCTGTTGCGGAGCACAGGCTCCAGACGTGCAGGCTCAGCGACCATGGCTCACGGGCCCAGCCACTCCGTGGCATGTGGGATCTTCCCGGACCGGGGCACGAACCCATGTCCCCTGCATCGGCAGGCGGACTCTCAACCACTGCGCCACCAGGGAAGCCCCAGGATTTTCTTATTATGAAAAACTTGGGGGAAATCTAAGTTCATCAGCAATGAACACGTTTACTTGAAGCAGAACTTCTCCAGTGTTTTAATATACTAGGTGAAAAGTGAATCTTCAAGAGATATGCATATTATCAAACAGTTGAGGGGCGGCCACGCGTCTGCCGCCTTTTGCGCACGGACATGGCGCTCGACCCCACAGAGCAGCATCTCAGACATGTCGAAAAAGATGTTTTGATCCCCAAAATAATGAGAGAAAAGGCCCAAGAGAGATGTTCTGAACAAGTTCAAGATCAAGACTAGAAAAGTACTTTGACATCAGGGGTGGCCTGGAACTTTCTTTAACCTGGATATATTCTCCAACTCACTGACTCCTTTCATCCCCTTGGGCCTTCTTTTATCATATTTCAATGTTTCTTTTGTATCAGTGTTTTCTGTGGCAGTCTTTTTGATCTATTGGCCAATAGGTAAGATTGGTTCTAAAGGAATTGTTTAAAGTATAAAGAAGCATGGATTGTTTATTTGACACATCACAGAACTGTCGTTAAATAACACAGAAGCTTGATAAAATGCCTGCCCTATCAGTCACACATTCCAAAGACGGGTAAGTTAACAAAAAAAGAAATTCAAATTAAGAATGCTTAGGCTATTCTTTAGGATATTTGCAGGGAGAGAACTAGCAAGACATCATTAAAACAAATTGGAGGGCTGCACACTGTAAATGGCCAAAGTAATCACTCTTCTATCCAACTGTTACTTGAACCTGCCAAAAACTTTTCATTTGTTGCTTGAATTGTACGTGTATTATCACATATATTTTTGACATTTAACCGGTTCACCAATGTTAAGTCACACTGAAGTAGAGATTCAACACATCTTTAGACTGGTTTGGGTATATTAGGAGGATAATATATAAAATCACAAAATATGATTATCTGTTATGTATAAGAATACATTATATATTCTAAGAAATATAAAGAGATTTAAGGCACAGGTCCTCTTCGTTGGACCTACACTGGACTGTGTCATGGTCCCCAAGACCACCCCTGGGTTTGGTGATTTCCTACAAAGACTCATAATACTAAGTATGTAGTCATACTGAGGCTAAGATTTATTAGAGCAAAACCATCAAAGGGAAAAGGCACATGGGACAAAGTCCAGAGGAAACCAGGTACAAGCTTCCTAGAGTTCTCTCCTGGTAGAGTCACTCAGCGTGAGCTTAATTCCACCATGGTTAAATTGTGACAACGTGTGAAATGTTGTCTCCGGGGGATCTCATTAGAGACTCAGTCCTCAGACTTTTAACTGAGAGTCGGTCACGTGGCAGCCTCTGCATAGCATGTACCCAAATTCCAGACTCCCAGAAGGAAAGCAGGTGTTGAACACAAACCATGTGGTTTACCCAGACAGTTTATAGGCGCAGTGAGTGGCTCTCATCAATTAGGGAATGGCAGAAACACTCCCCAAATCCAGGTTCTGATGCCAGCTAAGGGCCAGCCTTGTAAGCAATCCTTTCTAAGGAGAGCGATGTCAGCCTGCAATGGTAACTCTTTTCTGCATATGGACACAGTAAAAGTTTTATGTATTTAATAACTTTACAATAATTAAATAATTATGCATTCAATCAAAGTTATTACGTAGGTCTATTGGGCCTGATGTCATGCCAGTGGCATCATGAATAATAGACCTCTGTCACAAGTACAGCTGAATGATTTTTAAAACAACTGAGCAAAGTATATGATATGGTCATTACTCATTGACTTAGTCGTTCTCAGTTACATTTATTAATTCACACTTCTCTTGCAGGACTTAATGATTGTCTTATTGGTCTTGTTTCTGAATAATGGCAATTTTGTAATAAAATTATCTATAATTGGACATCAGTACTCTTGAATAAAATGGCTAGTACTTCTTTCACAAAGAAAGGTGCAGTATGTTTTAGTTTTAGAAGTTAAGCTAAATCTTTAATTGACTAAACTAGTAAGGAATATAGTCAGAGCAGATGAATCTAGTATTTTTAACAACTGATTTATGCAACTCATCTCTGAAGGTATAAGAGTGAAAAGTCTACATTTGAACACAAAACCAAAAAATTACATGGCTTGAAACTTAGAGATATTGTTAAAATGAGTAAATATTATTAATAAAAATGGGAGTTATAACTTCAAAAAAAAAAACTTAGTTGATTCTGTATCCATCTCTTTTTTTTTTTTTTTTTGCGGTATGCGGGCCTCTTACTGTTGGGGCCTCTCCCGTTGTGGAGCACAGGCTCCAGATGCACAGGCTCAGCAGCCATGGCTCCCGGGCCCAGCCGCTCCGCATCATGTGGGATCTTCCCGGACCGGGGCATGAACCCGTGTGCCCTACATCGGCAGGCGGACTGTCAACCACTGTGCCACCAGGGAAGCCCTGTATCCATCCCTTTTAAGTTACTTTTTTTTTTTAAACAACTTTATTGGAGTATAATTGCTTTACAATGGTGTGTTAGTTTCTGCTTTATAACAAAGTGAAGCAGTTATACATACACATATGTTCCCATATCTCTTCCCTCTTGCGTCTCCCTCCCTCCCACCCTCCCTATCCCACCCCTCTAGGTGGTCACAAAACACCGAGCTGATCTCCCTGTGCTATGCGGCTGCTTCCCAATAGCTATCTATTTTACATTTGGTAGTGTATATATGTCCATGCCACTCTCTCACTTTGTCCCAGCTTACCCTTCCCCTCCCCGTATCCTCAACTCCATTCTCTAGTAGGTCTCCGACTTTATTCCTGTCTTGTCCCTAGGTTCTTCATGCCCATTTTTTTCTTTTTTTTTAGATTCCATATATATGTGTTAGCATACGGTATTTGTTTTTCTCTTTCTGACTTACTTCACTCTGTATGACAGACTCTAGGTCCATCCACCTCACTACAAATAACTCAATTTCGTTTTTTTTATGGCTGAGTAATATTCCATTGTATATATGTGCCACATCTTCTTTATCCATTCATCTGTTGATGGGCACTTAGGTTGCTTCCATGTGCTGGCTATTGTAAATAGAGCTGCAGTGAACATTGTGGTACATGACTCTTCTTGAATTATGGTTTTCGCAAGGTATATGCCCAGTAGTGGGATTACTGGGTCGTATGGTAGTTCTATTTTTAGTTTCTTAGGGAACCTCCATACTGTTCTCCATAGTGGCTGTATCAATTTACATTCCCACCAACAGTGCAAGAGGGTTCCCTTTTCTCCACACCCTCTCCAGCATTTATTGTTTCTAGATTTTTTGACCATGGCCATTCTGACAGGTGTGAAATGATATCTCGTTGTAGTTTTGATTTGCATTTCTCTACTGATTAATGATGTTGAGCATTATTTCATGTGTTTGTTGGCAATCTGTATATCTTCTTTGGAGAAATGTCTGTTTAGCCCTTTTGCTCATTTTGAATTGGGTTGTTTGTTTTTTTGTTATTGACCTGCATAAGCTGCTTGTAAATTTTGGAGATTAATCCTTTTTCAGTTGCTTCATTTGCAAATATTTTCTCCCATTCTGAGGGTTGTCTTTTTGTCTTCTTTACGTTTTCCTTTGCTGTGCAAAAGCTTTTAAGTTTCATTAGGTCCCATTTCTTTTTTTGTTTTTATTTCCATTTCTCTAGGAGGTGGGTCCAAAAGGATCTTGCTGTGATGTATGTCACAGAGTGCTCTGCCAATGTTTTCCTCTAAGACTTTGATATTTTCTGGCCTTACATTTAGGTCTTTAATCCATTTTGAGTCTATTTTTGTGTATAGTGTTAGGGAGTGTTCTAATTTCATTTTTTTACATGTAGCTGTCCAGTTTTCCCAACACAACTTATTGAAGAATCTGTCTTTTCTCCACTGTATATTCTTACCTCCTTTATCAAAGATAAGGTGACCATATGTGCGTGTGTTTATCTTTGTGCTTTCTATCCTGTTCCATTGATCTATATTTCTGTTTTTGTGCCAGTACCATACTGTCTTGATTACTGTAGCTTTGTAGTATAGTCTGAAGTCGGAAGCCTGATTCCTCCAGCTCCATTTTTCTTTCTCAAGATTGCTTTGACTATTCAGGACCATTTCTGTTTCCATACAAATTGTAAATTTTTTTGTTCTAGTTTGTGAAAAATACCAGTGGTAGTTTGATAGGGATTGCATTGAATCTGTAGATTGCTTTGGATAGTATAGTCATTTTCACTATGTTGATTCTTCCAATTCAAGAACACGGTATATCTCTCCATCTATTTGTATCATCTTTAATTTCTTTCAACAGTGTCTTTTAATTTTCTGCATGCAGGTCTTTTGTCTCCTTAGGTAGGTTTATACCTACATATTTTATTCTTTTTGTTGCAGTGGTAAATGGGAGTGTTTTCTTAATTTCACTTTCAGATTTTTCATGATTAGTGTATAGGAATGCAGGAGATTTCTGTGCATTAATTTTGTATCCTGCTACTTTACCAAATTCATTGACTAGCTCTAGTAGTTTTCTGGTAGCATCTTTGGGATTCTCTGTGTATACTGTCATGTCATCTGCAAACAGTGACAGCTTTGCTTCTCCTTTTCCGATTTGGATTCCTTTTATTTCTTTTTCTTCTCTGATTGCTGTGGCTAAAACTTCCAAAACTATGTTGAATAAGAGTGGTGAGAGTGGGCAACCTTGTCTTATTCCTGATCTTAAAGGAAATGGTTTCAGTTTTTCACCATTGAGGATGATGTTGGCTGTGGGTTTGTCATGTATGGCCTTTATTATGTTGAGGTAAGTTCCCTCTATGGCTACTTTCTGGAGGGTTTTTTAACATAAATGGGTGTTGAATTTTGTCGAAAGCTTTCCCTGCATCTATTGAGATGATCATATGGTTTTTCTCCTTCAATTTGTTAATATGGTGTATCACATTGATTGATTTGCATATATTGAAGAATCTTTGCATTCCTGGGAAAAACCCCACTTGATCATGGTGTATGATCCCTTTAATGTGCTGTTGGATTCTGTTTGCTAGTATTTTGTTGAGGATTTTTGCATCTATGTTCATCAGTGATATTGGCCTGTAGTTTTCTTTCTTTGTGACATCCTTGTCTGGTTTTGGCATCAAGGTGATGGTGGCCTTGTAGAATGAGTTTGAGATTGTTCCTCCCTCTGCTATATTTTGGGAGAGTCTGAGAAGGATAGTATTAGCTCTTCTCTAAATGTTTGACAGAATTCGCCTGTGAAGCCATCTGGTCCTGGGCTTTTGTTTGTTGGAAGATTTTTAATCACAGTTTCAATTTCAGTGCTTGTGATTGGTCTGTTCATATTTTCTATTTCTTCCTGATTCAGTCTCAGAAGGTTGTGCATTTCTAAGAATTTGTCCATTTCTTCCAGGTTGTCCATTTTATTGGCATAGAGTTGCTTGTAGTCATCTCTCACGATCCTTTGTATTTCTGCAGTGCCAGTTGTTACTTCTCCTTTTTCATTTCTAATTCTATTGATTTGAGTCTTCTCCCTTTTTTTCTTGATGAGTCTGACTGAAGGTTTATCAATTTTGTTTACCTTCTCAAAGAACCAGCTTTTACTTTTATTGATCTTTGCTATCATTTCCTTCATTTCTTTTTCATTTATTTCTGATCTGATCTTTATGATTTCTTTCCTTCTGCTAACTTTGGGTATTTTTGTTCTTCTTTCTCTAATTGCTTTAGGTGTAAGGTTAGGTTGTTTATTTGAGATGTTTCTTGTTTCTTGAGGTAGGATTGTATTGCTATAAACTTCCCTCTAAGAACTGCTTTTGCTGCATCCCATAGGTTTTGGGTCATCATGTTTTCATTGTCATTTGTTTCTAGGTTTTTTTGTTTGTTTGTTTTTGCGGTACGCGGGCCTCTCACTGTTGTGGCCTCTCCCGTTGCGGAGCACAGGCTCCGGATGCGCAGGCTCAGCAGCCATGGCTCACGGGCCGAGCCACTCCGCAGCATGTGGGATCTTCCCAGACCGGGGCACGAACCAGCATTCCTTCATCGGCAGGTGGACTCTCAACCACTGCGCCACCAGGGAAAGCCCTATTTCTAGGTATTTTTTGATTTCCTCTTTGATTTCTTCAGTGATATCTTGGTTATTAAGTAATGTATTGTTTAGCCTCCATGTGTTTGTATTTTTTGTGGGTGTTTTCCGTAATTGATATCTAGTCTCATAGTGTTGTGTTCTGAAAAGATAGTTGATATGATTTCAATTTTCTTAAATGTACCAAGGCTTGATTTGTGACCCAAGATATGATCTATCCTGGAGGATGTTCCATGAGCAGTTGAGAAGAAATTGTATTCTCTTGTTTTTGGATGGAATGTCCTATAAATATCAATTAAGTCCATCTTGTTTAAAAGATCATTTAAAGCTTGTGTTTCCTTATTTATTTATTTTTGTGTGATGTGTCCATTGGTGAAATTGAGGTGTTAAACTCCCCTACTATGATTTTGTTACTGTCAGTTTCCCCTTTTATGGCTCTTAGTATTTGCCTTATGTATTGATGTGCTCCTATGTTGGGTGCATAAATATTTACAATTGTTATATCTTTTTCTTGGATTGATCCCTTGATCATTATGTACTGTCCTTCTTTGTCTCTTGTAATAGTCTTTGTTTTAAAGTCTATTTTGTCTGATATGAGAATTGCTATTCCATCTTTCTTTTGATTTCCATTTGCATGGAATATGTTTTTCCATCCCCTCACTTTCAGTCTGTATGTGTCCCTTGGTCTGAAGTGGGTCTCTTATAGACAGCATATATACGGGTCTTTTTTTTGTATCCATTCAGCCAGTCTATGTCTTTTGCTTGGAGCATTTAATCCATTTACATTTAAGGTAATTATCAATATGTATGTTCCTATTACCATTTTCTTAATTATTTTGGGTTTGTTATTGTAGGTCTTTTCCTTCTCTTGTGTTTCCTGCTTAGAGAATTTCCTTTAGCATTTGCTGTAAAGCTGATTTGGTGGTGCTGAATTCTCTTAGCTTTTGCTTGTCTGTAAAGGTTTTAATTTCTCCATCAAATCCGAATGAAATCCTTGCCTGGTAGACTAATCTTGGTTGTAGTTTTTTCCCCTTCATCACTTTAAATATGTCCTGCCACTCCCTTCTGGCTTGTAGAGTTTGTGCTGAAAGATCTGCTGTTAACCTTATGGGGATTCCCTTGTATGTTATTTGTTGTTTTTCCCTTGCTGCTTTTAACATTTTTTCTTTGTATTTAATTTTTGATCATTTGAATAATTTGTGTCTTGGTGTGTTTCTCCTGAGATTTATCCTGTATGAGACTCTCTGTGCTTCCTGGACTTAACTATTTCCTTTCCCATATTAGGGAAGTTTTCAACTATAATCTCTTCAAATATTTTCTCAGTCCCTTTCTTTTTCTCTTCTTCTTCTGGAACCCCTATAATTTGAATGTTGTTGCATTTACTGTTGTCCCAGAGGTCTCTGAGACTGTCCTCAATTCTTTTCATTCTTTTTTCTTTATTCTTCTCTGCTGTAGTTATTTTCACTATTTTATCTTCCAGGTCACTTATCTGTTTTTCTGCCTCAATTATTCTGCTATTGATCCCTTCCAGAGAATTTTAAATTTCATTTATTGTGTTGTTCATCATTGTTTGTTTGTTCTTTATTTCTTCTTTGTCCTTATTAAACGTTTCTTGTATTTTCTCCATTCTATTTCCAAGATTTTGGATCATATTTACTCTCATTACTCTGAATTCTTTTTCAGGTAGACTGCCTATTTCCTCTTCATTTGTTTGGTCTGGTGGGTTTTTACCCGTTCCTTCATCTGCTGTGTATTTCTCTGTCTTCTCATTTTGCTTAACTTACTTTGTTTGGGGTCTTCTTTTCGCAGGCTGCAGGTTCGTAGTTCCTGTTGTTTTTGGTGTCTGCCCCCATTGGGTAAGGTTGGTTCAGTGGGTGGTGTAGGCTTCCTGGTGGAGGGGACTAGTGCCTGTGTTCTGGTGGATGAGGCTGGATCTTGTCTTTCTGGTCGTCAGATCCACGTCTGGTGGTGTTTATTGGGGTGTCTGTGACCTTATTATGATTTTAGGCCACCTTTCTGCTAATGGGTGGGGTTGTGTTTCTGTCTTGCTAGTTGTTTGGCATAGAGTGTCCCGCACTGTAGCTTGCTGGTCATTGAGTGGAGCTGGGTCTTGGCATTGAGATGGAGATCTCTGCGAGATTTTCACCATTTGATATTACGTGGAGCTGGGAGATCTCTTGTGGACCAGTGTCCTGAACTTGGCTCTCCCACCTCAGAAGCAGAGCCCTGATGCGTGGCTGGAGCACCAAGACCCTGACATCCACATGGCTCAGAATAAAAGGGAGAAAAAAAAGAAAGAAAGAGGAAGATAAAATAAAATTTAATTTAATTTAATTAAAAAGTTATTAAAATAAAAAATAATTATTAAAAATTTTTTTGAAAAGTAATAAAAGAAAAAAGAAGAAAGAAAGAAGAGAGCAACCAAACCAAAAAACAAATCCACCAATGATAACAAGTGCCAAAAACTATATTAAAAAAAGAAACTGACAGACAGAACCCTAGGACAAATGGTAAAAGCAAAGCTATACAGACAAAATCACAGAAAGTCTACCACCTCAATTTTGGGATGATTCGTTGTCTATTCAGGAATTCCACAGACGCAGGGTACATCAATTTGACTGTGCAGATTTAATCTGCTGCTCCTGGCTGCTGGGAGAAATTTCCCTTTCTCTTCTTTGTTTGCCCAGCTCCGGGGGTTCAGCTTTGGATTTGGCCCCGCCTCTGCGTGTAGGTCGCCTGAGGGCGTCTTTTGGGAGGTCTGAGGTCTTCTGCCAGCATTCAACGGGTGTTCTGTAGGAGTTGTTCCACATGTAGATGTATTTCTGATGTATTTTTGGGGAGGAAGGTGATCTGCACTTCTTACTCCTCTGCCATCTGGAAGCTCCTCTAAGTTACTTTTTATTGTATTTTATTTTAGGGAGCATCTTGGTGGACCAGTTACACAGAAGACAGTTTAGAGAAAGTTACTCTGAGACTGCGTTGGATACTGACAGAGCTGTCTGATGCTACACATCTGTGTGGATTATTTGGATCAAATATTTTCAACTTTAACTGCATTTTGGAATTACCTGGGGAATTTTTAAAATTCACAGATGTCTTTGCCACACCCGAAGCCAACTTAATCAAAATCTCTAGGGATAAGGCCAGGTATTAGAGTTAAAAAAAAATCTCAGATGATTCTGATGTGCTCATGAGGTTGAAAACCATTATTTAGAAAGCAAAATGTTAGATATATTCTAAGTTATTGGCTACCAATAATAGCTAACATTTATTGTAAATTTTGTGCTAAGCATTTTCCTCCTGTGTTCTGTAACTAAATCCTTGTGGTTATTTTGTAAGGCAGATGCCATTATTATCCTCTTTTGTGGATAATAAAAGTAAGGCATTAGAGAGAAAGAGCAATTTGCCCAAGGACGTGCAAGTTGTGAGTTAGGGGCTTCCTGTCTAGGCACTGTGATTCCAGAGTTTGGGCATTTAACCACTACTTCCCTAAATTCCTCTTTTGACAGACTCTATATGCTTAAAACTAAGATGTTATCTTCACTGACTATGATAGATGCTAACAGGAACTCGAATTAATTCAGTGCTAAGTTCTTCTACCCACAAAATCAAATACTTTACTGTTTTGATCATAGTAATATATTTTTGTATTTTTTAATCTACTCCATCAGAGACTTGTTAATAGTTGTACACATAGAATGTAACAAAAGTTGTTCCCCGTCCTCCCTCCCACATTTGACAGTGAAATAGGGAAGTGATTTTGGCCAAATCTTCATGCGAGTAAAAAGACATTAAGGCTGATTCAGGTAGTCGGAATAACACAGCCCTGTTTTCTCTTGGGTTGTAAACTGTATTTGCTGAATTCACATCAACTAAGTATAGAAAAAAAAATCTCTTAATCTAATTATCATTCCCTATTATAGCAAAACCTCAGTTGAATGGACGCCAAATAATGGCACTTTTAAATAATTGGGAACATTTTTTAACATTTTATTTCTTCCTCATTGAGAAGTAAAGGAAGAGCAAGTAGTTTGGAATCAGGGGCCTTCAAAAGGTTCATCGCTATTGTTCCTTCTTTTGAAATTCTATCCCACTAATTATCTGCATATTTAAATAATGTTAGTTTTCTCTTGGAATCCTTTAGAAATCAACACAGAGCTGACTGGTATGACCTCAGAATCAGGAAGACAGCTAATCTTCCATTTGGAATTTAGGACATGCAAACCTGTATTGCTATTTATTCTTCCTTCTCTCTTAAACATCCATACTGTTGCTGCAATTAGATATTAAGTCCCTAGGGTCTGTACATTCTTTCCCTTTTGAGTCTCAGCTCCTAGCAATAAACACATAAGGATTGCTGGGTGATGATGGGAGGAATACAGAACCAATCTCCTGTGCAGCTGGCTTTTACAACTGTGACATACAAGCAAATTGATATTCTTCAGGAATTTTAAGGTCATTATTGACATATGTTTACTATGCAGTATTTACAGTGCTATTTTTAATATTTATTTTTAAATATTTAGGCTGTAACATGTGATATCATTCTTCCCCTGTGTTTACACTATATTAATGTTACAGGCTATATCATATCTCCCCTCTCCCCAAATTCATATTTGAAGTTCTAACCCCAAGTATCTCAAGATGTGACTGTATTTGGAAATAGGGTCTTGAAAAGGCAATTAGATTGAAATGAGGTCATTAGGGTGGGCCCTAATCCAATATGACTGGTGTTTTTTATAGGAAGAGAAGACTGGGATACTGACAGGCTCAGAGAGAAGGTCATGTAAAGACACAGGCAGAAGACAGCCATCTGCAAACCAAAATAGTTGCCTCAGAAGAAACCAACCCTGCCAACATCTTGATCTAGGACTTCTGGCTTCCAGAATTGTGAGAAATTTCATTTCTCTTGTAAGTCTGTGGTACTTATGACAGGCCTAGCAAACTAATACAATTAATTTAGCCTATTATAATCTTATGAGCCTACTTGCTGTTCCAGGTAAAATAATAATGTCTTACATTTATTTAGTACTTTTAGCATTATTAAGTTATTCAGCATTCTATTTTGTTGTCTGTTTGGGTTTCCATAACCCCTGGACAGAATACAAGGTAGATCTCTATTTCTCCTTCTCTCCTTTCCTGGAACAAAATTTAACCCAAAATGAACAAAGCAAATGGCGTCCTTCCTGATACCTAGGTGTGAATTTATGTAAAGATGAACTTTTATTTGGGAACTTTTAAAAACTAACCTTCTGTTTTGAAAGGAAGAAAGAAAGGATTCTTCCCAAAATATATACAGCAAGATACGAATATTTAGGAACTAAGTATGATGATTTTTAATGTCACCCTAAAGCTCAGATTAGCCATCGGAAGGCTTTGGTGCAGAACCTGGCCCTCTTGGTGATGGATGTCAGATCTAGAGGCCTGTGTGGGCTCCCAGAGTTTTGAACATTAAAGACTGGGATGCTGTACAAATTTCCTGAAAACTTTTACTGGATACCAAACATAGTTTTTTAAATTGGCCTTCAAATATGTCCTTGTAAAAGAATTCCACACCAGATATCAATAAGTACCAATAATTTTCAAGGGTCTAATTTTGTTGTGTAACAGACATTTTCTGTATTTAAATCTTTCTTTTTTCTCCCCTCCATCATACAATGTCTTTTAGTTTTGCCCTCTTCTCCTTTAACAAACTTCCATTTCTAACCGCAGCTCAGTAACTTTATCTCTTTAACTTCATAACTTATAAAATGGGTAGAATAATAACCCTTGCTTTATAAACATTGTTTTCAGGTTGCAGAGGGTGAAACACATCAAGCATTTACTAGCTTGATGTTCGTATTCTAGGAACTCAAATAACTGTGAGCATTATTATTATAATAACAATTAAAATATCTTTCAGTAGGTCTCTATGTATGTAACTATTTGTGAATTCACATAAAGATAAATTGTCATGTGGAGCAGTTATAGAATAATTTTCAATATACTTGAAAAAATAGTTAAAAGATTTGTAGATAATATAAAGAAATGAGTATTTCAGATAATGTAGTGAAAAGCTGTTTATATGCAATATTTTGCTTAATCTTCAGAAAAACCTTCTGAAGAGGTATTATTAACTCCTTTTTACAGGTGTGAAATCTGGGTCTCAGTAGGAACATCCATGACCTGTCCCAGCAAAATCAGACAGAAGTTAGTGAAGCTCAGCTTTGCACAGTGGCTCTATCTTAGCCAATGAGGTTTATCCGAGGTGCAATTATTGCTAATTGAAAACTTTTCTCTAACGCTGAAAGGATGTGACATACAGTCAGCCTTGGCAATGTTTGAGAGTCTCTACAGAGACTGAATTAAAAAAAAAGAAAAAAGTTAGGGAAGCTGGAGCTCAAACTCAGGCTTTCACTTCAATCCAGTGTTCTTTCCAGTCTGCCACAGGTGAATTTCAGGGATTTTTAACTGGCCCTTCCTGCTTGTTAAGCTCTAAAACAAATCACAACATAGAAATATTGTGCGCCGTACTATTTATTTTATTACCTTCTATTTTTCAATAAATAACAAACTGTAATGATATACTTGGGGCTCTTAACTTTCCAGCCTGGGAGTCATTATTGGTAATCCAACACCTAATTCTCTCCCACTCCTGAGGCTCCTCTTACAACACAGGCGATATGTCAGCTGCTCTCTGAGGGACATCATTAGACACAGTGAGAGTAAGTCCTTGCTATGTCTCCTGTAACGATGGGAGCTTGTTGTTCATTCCTTTTAAAAGGATCCCCTCTCTTCCTCCCAGATTGCAAATCAAAACTTGACAGACTTCTTTACTAATGCTTCATTTTTTCCCCATAGATACTGTCAATTTTGTAATTAAATACAGTTTTCTCCTTGATGGCTCAAGCTTAGAGCACATTTTAAGTTCATCCTTTGCAAGTAGATACCACCTCGTGTATCTTGTGTCTTGCCCTCATTCCTGGTTCCTTCTTTCTTTCCTCCTTCATGTTCTTTTCCTTCCATTCTTCCTACAAGTTGGCTATTATTTGTATTTTGCTACACTGTATCTTTGTATATACCTAAAATCCTTCTTGAACAAATCAATCAAGCAATGGTGGCTTTTGTGTGTAATTAACCATCTGATTTCAGGATACCTGGCTGTTCCAAAGAAAAACCCAGAGATGTCATGTTTTTTATTTTGTTTTGATTCACCCAGCTGACTTACAGGGTAACAACCTTGGGATCTAAAAATAAGAGATTCAGCACTGCTTCTGAGCAGCAAATATGCTCATAAAGTGATTAAGTATCCCTGCAGAAAGTTGTAAGCAAGTTTGTCTATGTGAGAATTATTAGGCCACAGAATACTTTGTTGAGGAAAAAGTAGGGAGAAAATAAAGCCTTTCTTATTAGTCATTTGAAAAAGAAAACTAGACAAGGCATTAAAAATTATAGCATGGAAAAAATGCTCTGCTAAAAACTGGATTGACTGGAAAGCCCAAGACTCTTAGTGAAATCTCCCATTCATAAATCAAATGATTGGATGAAGATTCTGCTTAGCAAAAAAATAATAATTATTATTCCTTTACGTAATATGTTAGTCTCTCACAAAACATGTATTTAAAATATTTCAAATAGTGCCATCCAGCTGCCTTCCCTTTCCACTGACCTCCTACCCAGCACCTTTAAATTGGGCAGCAGGGGATGCTGTAGTGAACATATTATCTTTATAATTTCACAAGCCCCTCAGCTGGAGTTCAGGATCAATTCTCACAATTTAATCCTATCTGCCAAAGAATTTTTAAACTACATAACTGACAAATAACCTGAGCTGTAATTTATGGATCTTTCCTCCGTGGAAAATAGTTACAGCTGGTTTTTAATACAAATTGCCTTACAATGTTGTAAAAGCTGAGTGATCTTACCAAGACCAACTGACTCCAGAAACAAAAACAAAAAAATAAAACACAAGAGCAACATCAAAACAGTTGCTAAGCCTTGTGTCTCTAATAAAGGACAAATTCTGGACCTAGTTACATATTTCATCCTCAGCCTAATCTTATTATGTTTGTTTGTTGTTTTTTTTTAACATTTCATTGATACTCTTCCAATTCTTCTCCCAAAAAGGTATTATGGTCACATCATTGTTTATTTTCCTGATTGGAATATTATTGCTTTAGTAAAAAATTCTATGTAATGCATTTAGATAGTGACATTCTTTGAGTTGCACATATATACAGTTGACCCTTGAAAAACATGGGTTTGAATAGTGCTGGTTCACTTACGAATGGGATTCTTCAATAGTAAGTACTACAGTACTACATGATCCAGGGATGGTTGAATCCAGGGATACAGAACGATGGATATGGAGAATGACTGTAAGTTATATTTGGATTTTCAACTGCAGGAAGTGTTGGCACCCCTGACCCCTGCTTCGTTCAAGGGTCAACTGTATTTGGAAAAGATGTCAATTTTTTGCCTCATTTATGTGTCAAAACTCCATAATGCCTATCCAGATTCCCCCATGTATCCAGTTGCTTATTTGACATGCACATCCAGGCTCTTCAAAAGATGGACAGCAGATCTAAAACTGCATGCATCATCATCTTTCCCTATACCTCGTCCTCTTTCCATGGTCCTATTTCACTGAATTCCATGGCTATTTTGCTTTCCCTCACTGAGTACATTCAATCCAACACCTCCTCTAAAGCTCGGAACTCCATCTTCTCTCCTTCCCCAGTGCTGTTGCAACCTCTCACCCGGATTAATGCACATGGGCTCCTATGATGGTTTATTTTATGTCAACTTGACTGGGCTAAGGGATCCCAGATAGCTTTTAAAACATTATTTCTGGGTGTGTCTGTGAGGCTGTCTCTGGAAGAGATTAGCATTTCATTCAGTAGACTGAGTAAAGAGATTCACCCTCACCAATGTGGGGTGCATCATCCAATCTGTTAAGGGCCTGAATAGAATAAAAAAGGTGAAACAAGGGCGAGTTCTCTCTTTTCTTGAGCTGGGACCTCCATCTTTGCCTGCCCTCAGACATCGAAGCCCCAAGTTCTTGGGCCTTTAGTCTCCGGGACTTAACGCTAGTAAGCAGCCCACCCCTCTCTACCTTGGGTTCTCAGGCCTTTGGAATTGAACTGAATTATTAGAGCACCAGCTTTCCTGGTTCTTCAGCTTGCAGGGAGCAGACTGTGGGACTTCTCAGCCTCCATATCCCTGTGAACTGGTTCCTATAATCAATCTCCTTTTATGTAAATCTTTATATCCTGTTGGTTCCGTTTTCCTGGAGAACCCTGACTAAGACAGCTCCCAACCTTGACTCTTCTCCTAGATTTTAGTCTTCCTTCTTTCCATTCATTCTCCAAAGGCAACCAGAAAGACCACCCCAAAGAGTTGACACAATTATGTCAGCCCCCAGTTTAAAACCCTTTGGTGTGGTTGTTGGTTTATTTCTTTTTATTCTTTTAGAAGTTTTAAGCTCCTTACATAGTTACAGGGCTCTTCCAGACTTGCTTTCTTCCTCAGCCTCACCCTTCACCTTCTGATGTCCATGATGATAGTCTTACCAAGTTATGTTTATTGTTATGAGGGCTTATATTCCTTTTGGCTCATTTTTGCTCCTACTCAGGCAAGAAATTTTCTTCCAATGACCCTTCCTCTACCAAGGCTCATTTAAGTGCCCCTGCAAGGTACTAGGATATGACTTTTCCTGTTATACTGCTCATCCCACTGTACTTTAACTGTTTATTTCTTTTCTGTGTCTCATCCACTAGACTATAAGCAATGTGTCCTGCTCATCTGCAAATGCACAGCACCCAATATATTATTCAAATCATACATTTTCAATGCGATTCTGCTTCTGACTCTTCAGCTTTCTTTTCATATTTCTTCAATAACAATTCACATTATAGCTTCCTTGTTTAAAAGATTTTTTAAAGTACTAACAGATATATTAAAGATTCAACTGCATATGAAATATAAAATATACTAGATAACTGTTCAATTTTGGCAAAAATTTAAACATACTCTGATTATGGAGACATCAAAAAGAAGCTATAATTTCCTAAAGATATTTATGTACTACTAAAACCAAGATCTTTCAGAATCTTAGAGTATTTCCAGGTTGTGCCATTTCTTCTGTTTTGTTTTTTTTTTTCCCTCCTTGGCAAGAATTGTTTTTTTTTCCTATTGAACATAAAATGTAGTCACTTTTTTTTTTTTTTTTTGCAGTACGCAGACATCTCACTGTTGTGGCCTCTCCCATTGCGGAGCACAGGCTCTGGACGCGCAGGCTCAGCGGCCTTGGCTCACGGGTCTGGCCGCTCCACGGCATGTGGGATCTTCCCGGACCGGGGCACAAACCCATGTCCCCTGCATCGGTAGGCGGACTCTCAACCACTGCACCACCAGAGAAGCCCTATAGTCACTATTAACTTTATTATATGCTGCAAATGATAAAGCTAAAAAACAACTTTAAGAAGTTTTTCTTCTGCCCCTGGATAAGGCTATACTTAAAACTTTCCAAAGATAAATCTGTTTAAGAACAATCTTAGGGCTTCCCTGGTGGCACAGTGGTTGAGAGTCCACCTGCCGATGCAGGGGATATGGGTTCGGCCCCGGTCCGGGAAGATCTCACATGCCACAGAGCGGCTGGGCGCGTGAGCCATGGTCGCTGAGCCTGCGCGTCTGGAGCCTGTGCTCCACAACGGGAGAGGCCACAACAGTAGAGGCCCGTGTACCGCAAAAACAAACAAACAAACAAACAAACAAAAGAACAATCTTAGAATGTATGTTTTAGGAACAATATTACATGAACATTAATTATAACCGGTATGTATGTGAAGATAGAATACAATTCATTTATTCAGGCAATGAATGATACTGCTTAACATTATATAAAATACTACAATGCATTTTATAGTAGACTCCTAAATAACTTCCTTTAAATACTGAAATATTTATGTATACATTCAGATAGCAAAGATAAAATATTGGTCACATTTTTCCATTTGGGAAACTTTAGTGTTTCTTTGAGGAACATGATAAAAATCTCAGTTTAACAAATAGTGTAAGTTTGTAGTTCATTCCCGGCTCTGTGACTTTTCCTGTTTAGTTTTTAGCTTACTTGGTTACATAACCATTGCTTTTGCTTAAAGGTCAGCCAAGAGTAAAGTTATATCTTGCTGGAGGTGAGATGTAAACAATGTCTGATCTTGCCCTGCCATTTTTCTTAAATCTTCCACAGAGCTGGGTGAAATTGTGCCAGTATTCATAAAAGAAGATTATGTTTTAGAATCTGTATTGTATTATTCAATAAATATTTCAAGGTGTCTGCAAACAGGGATTAATGGGTATTATATTTCAGGAAACCAGAAAGGTATCAACCTGAAGAATTAAATAAAACACTCATGTCTGATGCTCATATAAACTGTAACTTAAAATAAAATGTGTGTAAACTTCCTTTTCCTTTTGTTTCATTTTCCTGTCATAAGGTAATACAGAATAAAATGAAATGAGACCAAAATGAAAGGAGATTAAAAAAAACTAAATCTGACCTTCACAATGAAAAGTAATACCTCTCTTCAATCATCATTGTTAATAGTCAGCGATGGCGTCTGCATGCAATTAAAACATCTGGATGAAAAATGCATGAGTCTCAGTGGCACACTGCACATCAGTGCAATTGGAGACATCTGGACATGAAGGGACAGTACTGTAAAGTTTTTCAACTGAAATTTGTGGTGAGATATATATTAAAACATTCAATCAATAATATCTCACCTAAATGATTGGATTCTATGGAAATTTCTTGGCTTTTAAAACACATTCTATTTATGTCATCACTGTACATGTTAAGTTGGATCTTCATTCAATACTTAAGGGAATCATTAGTGATCTTAAATGGGTTTTTTATCTGCTGTAAAACTCCTACCAAGAGCCTAGCTGAATGCCCTATCCCCGTGTTTCTGTCTCTGTTCCTGCTCTAGAAAATTCCGCAAGCAGGGCAGCTACTACTGCCTAGAACATCCTTTTGTCATTTAAGATGTCTTTTATCCTCATAATAATCAAATTCATTTTTATTTTTTAAATTAAAAAAATTTAAATATTAGCTCCTCTCCTTCAATTGTAACCTAGACCTTGAGCAGAGAAAAAAAATAATGTGTACTTAAAATCTCTTCTAAGTGTTATTTTCATTGATTTTTCCTTCTAAGAAGAGTCATATTTTTCAAACATTCCAGGTCACATTCTGGCCTAGTGTTAAGAACTCTAGGAAGGACTAGATCCTGACTAATTCTCCTTTTCGTATTTTTCTTTTCTCTTTCTCCTTTCCTTCCTTGCTTTCTTTTTTTTATGTCCAAGTAATTTTTTATTGAGATTTAATTGACATATAACATCATATTAATTTCAGGCATACAACATAATGATTCCATATGTGTTTATATTGTGAAATGATCACCACATCAAATCTAGTTAACATCCATCCAAGTGATTTTTATGCACATTAAAGCTTGAGAAGCAAGGCTTAGATAAGTGACTCTCAGCCCAGGCTCCCAATGAGGATCACATGTGGAGTTTTAAGAACTCTTGTCACCTGTGCCCTCCCCCACAGATTCTGTCAATTTGTCTGGGTGGGAACACCAATGTTGTTTTAATTAAGTGCTCCAGGTGATTCTAAGGTGAGGCCACGGTTAAGGGTGAGGGGTCACGAGTATATTAGGAGAGTTGAGTCAAGCCCGTAGTCCAAGCGGAGGTAACAGAGTCTGCTCTACGTGGGTCTGGTACGGGCAGGACAGTGTTGCCCACATTATCCAGGCTGTAGCAGAATTTGGGGGCATCTGTGGGAAGAGAGGGCCCCTGGAGACAGTGAAGAAGAAACTCAAAGTTTAATCTTCATGTAGGAGCTCATTGTTTCTGAATTTCTCCTGAGACAACAGGGAAGAGGGTATTTCAAGTTCCTTCTTCCCGTGGGTGTGAGAGCAGCGAAGGGTCTGTGCTGAAGCCTTTAAAGTCATGTTCTCAAGATGCATTTGTGACTTCTCCACCTTATCTCACCTGAGGAGGAAACCCAGTGAAGGAAAAATAAGAAATGGAAGGTTCTCAGGTAAATGTCGTGTCCTGGGTTGCGGGCAGTGTTCTCTTTTCCTCCTGAAATGCTGTGGTCTTAGAACGTGCTAATGTTTGCTTCTGTTTCTCTGCTGTTAACAAGTTTGATTTCAACTACTTTTTTTCTTTCTCTTTCTATGACAGTCAAGTGATCTTCAGAACACTTCTGCCCTTTATCCCAGAGCCTTCTCTCCATTTTCTCCATTCAGACTTCTAATATGCCTTGAGCAATTCTTTACTGCTAATGAATGACCTAAAACTACCAAAAATGTTCCCTTTGCGTCAGATCAACTTGGGAACGTGTTGATATCCAAGATTCCTGTGTGGGAAGAGGTGGGGTCCTGGGATTTCAGTGAAGGAGATCGTGTAGTCTTTAGGTCTCATCTGGATGCTCCATCAGCTCTGGGTAGACAAGGATTAAGAAAATCCATGTCGGGCTTCCCTGGTGGCGCAGTGGTTGAGAGTCCGCCAGCCGATGCAGGGGACTCGGGCTTGTGCCCCGGTCTGGGAAGATCCCACATGCCGCGGAGCAGCTGGGCCCGTGAGCCATGGCCGCTGAGCCTGCGTGTCCGGAGCCTGTGCTCCACAATGGGAGAGGCCACAGCAGTGAGAGGCCTGCGTAACGCAAAAAAAAAAAAAAAAAGAAAAAAAAGAAAATCCATGTCAAACAGGATGGCATTAATGGCCCAGAATAACTCACAACTTCCTGAAAAAGAAGAGTAATTAGGAGAGACAGAACCTCTATAATACTCAAGATTAATGACTTAAATACACTATTAGAGATTACAGAATATGGGCACTATATGTGGCTAGATATTTGAATAAAACTGATGTTTTTCATGATCAGATCTAGATTACCATTTACTTGTTTTTCTGGCCAATAATGCCATAGCAGTGATTGTGTTCTTTGGGGAACGTTGATATCAATCTGCCCCATTACTGCTGATGTTAACTCCATACACTTGGTTCAAGTGCTCTCTGCCTGATTTCTCTACTACTCCTCTTCGTACTTTAAAAAAAATTACTTAAAAACCTAAAAATGTTCAAGGAAATGGATTTATGTTGAATTTTAAGGTGCTACTTGTCCTATGAGACTCTTTTTTTGTGGTAGGAACCAAACGTTTTGAGCTTATAATTAACTGATAACAGTATCAGTGTACCTGGTCCTGTATGGTTCTACACCTAAATCTTTCTCACACATGGTAACTTATTTGCTCAAAATTGGGTTCTGGTGGCAGCCAATTGCTCCCATTCTTGGCTGCCATTATCTTAGAAGATGAATCACCTTAAATACCCTCAGCTTGGTCTTTGGCTTCTGTTATCCCCGTTTGAGACTTGCTGCAATTAGGTCTCCAGACCAGGGTCTCCCCAACATGCTTCCAGAGAGTCAAAGAGATGCCTTTAACAGAATCCATTAAAGTTAACATTAAACTTGGCATTGAAAAGAGAATCTAGGAAATGTACCTCACATATTTATCATTTTGGCTCATGGATGAGAAGCAAGAAAACAAAGCAAATAAATCTAAATTTGAGAAGATATTATCGTCACCTAAACTCCGATGCTTTCCCTTTCATTTCCTATTCCTTGAAAGTGAAATTGCTATTTTGGGGGCTAACAGTTTCCAGCTATAGTTAACACAAGAATATTTGAAAATATCATCCTGAGCTAGTAGTAGTGTGAAAATCAGCAAGAAAGATGAACTTTCTCTATGCATACCCAGAAACTCTTACTGGCAATCTCATTTGTCAATTTCCTTACTAAATATAGCCTAACCTACTGCAGTAGAATTTTAACCTCTGAGGAAGAAACTATGTATTATTTCCTGATATCCCTTCTTCCCTTTTTCTATAGTGATACAATTTGTGATTTTTTTTACCTGAGCAGATGCTATCCAAAAAATAAAAATTACATTTTCCTGCCTTTGTTATCCAGGAGTGATCTAGTACATTTAGGTTCTGATAGATGGAATGAAAGGGAAAGTGGTATGTCCAACTTCTAAGATGTTTTCTTATTGAGAGAAGGTATGTTCTTCCTTTTCCACCTTCTGGCTGGCAGGAATGTGGACATGATGGCCAGAACTGGCACAGTCACCCTGGACATGAGATTATCTGGGCAATGTAGGTCATGGTAGAGCAACAGGATAGAAGGAGCCTGAGTCTCTGACATCTTGAAGTGACATACTGAATCTGGGTCATTGACCTCTGAACTTATTTGTATTTGAATCTTACCTGTGTATCATGCATTGATAACAAAGAAGCAGAAATGATTGCTTTATAGTACCTAGTATAATCAATACAATCGCTTCTCAGTAGCCTAGCCTATACACTAGTGAATGAATCATTATAAAATTTTTATGGCATACCATATTATGGTCATATGCATAATACAGTATTGGAAACATTGTTGCATTAAAAAAACCCACTTACCTGTGATGATAAGCTGATAGGCAATTTCTCTATGAGAGGCATAGTGTACTATAATGTAATTCTTTGCAATCAAAGTTATAAAATAAGAAAACTAACACATTTTTATTAAATATCGCTCACCTTATGCCTATATAAGGATAGGCATACAAGTCTTGCACACAATGTTCTACATGATGAATGCTTAGGCAATAATAATAATGACATAAAAACATCTCATACGGTTCTTGCTGTGCAGTTATTAGGTTTCCACATGCAGATGCTCACACACATACACAGTAGATAAGTTTATTAACTGTATGGCATGATGGCTGTTTACTATTCATTAAGTGGAAGTGGCATCAAAAGTTCTTTATCATCTTCACATCGAGTAGGCTGAGGAGGAGGAGGAAGAAGAGGGGTTGGTCTCGTTGTCTCAGGGGTGACAGAGGTGGAAGAGGTGGAAGCAGAGGAGGGAGAGGCAGGAGCACTCAGTGTTACTTTATGGAAGTACGTCATGATTTCTGTCTGACTTTATTGCTTTTTAATTTCTCTAAATATGTTTTTCTATAATATCAATCCTTCTTCCACCTCCAGCTTTAATTTCAGTACCAGCATCATAGAGGGGTACATGTCATAAGAGAAGTCAAAAGCAGCCTTGAATAATAGGAGCCCTTTTGCCCGATTGTCTAACGTCAGTTTGTTTTCTGGCACTGCTTTCTCCATCTTCTTCTTCGTATGGCACTGGTTCAGAAGCACTCATCTCCATCAGGTTGTCTTCTGTGAATTCCTCTGGCGTGGTGTCTGTTTACTCTTCAATTCCTCCATCTTTTTGGCCATATCCACAATCTCTTTCATGGTTTCTTTGATTGGTTCTGTCCTAGATCCTTTGAAGTCATGCACAACGTCTGGACTGGACACAGTTTTCTCCAGCAGGAATTTATTGTTTTGGGCTTGGTGGCTTTGACGGCTTTTTCTGTAACAACAATGGCACCTTCAATGGTGTAATCCTTCCAGACCTTCATGGTGTTCTCTCTATCTGGTTCTCTTCCATAGTGTTGACAATCCTTTACATAGTGTACCATGTGTAATGAGCTTTAAAGGTCCTTATGACCCCATGACATAGAGGCTGAACTAGAGACGTGTTGGGGGACAAGTAGACCACTTGAGTGCCTTCGGTGTTGAACTCATGTGGTTCTGGGTGGCCAGGGACATTGTCTAATATCAAAACAACGTTAAAAGGCAGCCCCTTACTGGCAAGGTACTTGCTGACTTTAGGGACAAAGCATCAATGGAACCAATCCAGAAAAAGGGTTCTCATTGTCCAGAACCCTTGTTGCACAAGCAAAAGACTGGCAGCTGGTATTGATCTTTTCCGTTCAAGGCTCAGAGGTCAGCAGCTTTATAGATGAGGGCAGTCCTGATCACAAACCCAACTGCATTTGCACAGAACTGTAGATTTAGCCTATCCCTTCCTGCCTTAAATCCTGCTGTTCACTTCTCTTCCTCACTAATAAGTAAATGTCTTTTGTGGTATTTTCCCCCAGAGTAGGGCACTTTAGTCTACATTAAAAACCTGTTCAGGCAGATACCCTTTCTCCACAATGATTGTCTTAATGGCATCTGGGAACTCCTCTGCTGATCTCTTGATTGGTAGAAGCTGCTTCTCCTGTTATATTGACATTTTTAAAGCCAAATCTCTTTCTAGAATTATCAAACCATCCTTTCCTGGCATTAAATTCTTCAGCTTGAGAGTCTTTTTTTTTTTTTTGCTTTGAGTTGTCGTATAATAACTTTGCTTTTTCTCAAATTATATTAGAGTCTTATTGGTATGATTTTCTTATAGCAATCCTGCACCCACATAAGAGCTGCATTTCCAATATGAGAAAAAAGTATTTCACCAAAAGTGCAAAGATTTTGCACCTACTGGCATAGCTGCAGTGACATCTTCATGAATTTCCTTTTCTTTTTTTTACAATGGTCCTCATGCTGGATTCACTTATCTTGAAAGGGTGGGCAACTGCAGCTGCAGACCTCAGTCTGTGGTACATATCGAGCAATCCAACGTCTTCTTGTCATGTTGTGACTTTTCTCCTTGGGAATACTTGAAGCATTACTAGTGGCACTTTGTATGGTTTCGTGGTGCTATCCAAGGTTTACACTAAACACTATGAAAAATAGTTGCGAACTGCAAGAGATCAATTTTTACTGTGATATACAATTTACTGAAGAGAGAACTTCTCACATGGAGATGAGAAGCATCACATGGCGTTTTAAGCAGACACTTGCAATAGGAGCTCGCTGCAATAGCAACAGAAGGCGGCTATGAAATTATTACAGTAGTACAGTATGCACTAGAGTTAACTTTATGCAGTTATGACATAATTCTGCACCTTTATGTTCGTTTACATTTCTCTGAACTGTGAATGGTGCCGTATATGGTCTGTAAGTGTGGTGTGTGTAAGTTCTGATAAATTTTAATTTTTTGTAATAGATTTATGTGTTTTATGGCAGTAAATGATAAAATAGAGTAGTGTCTACATATAACTTGGGTATTCATGACATACCTAACTTTTTCTTAGTTTTTGAATATTTCCAGGCTACACAATTCATCTGCAAGTTTTTTCCAGATTGCTTCAAATTTCCAAAAAACATTTAAATATATTTATTGAAAAAAATCCATGTATAAGTGGATCCATGCAGTTCAAAGTTGTGCTCTTCAAGGCGTAACTGTATACATATGATATATATCATGTATATGAGATATATATAATATGTATAAAATCATGTTTTCTTTATCCATTCATCCATCGATGGACTCTTAGTTTGTTTCCATGTTTTTTGCTATTGTCAATAGTGCTGCAGTCAACATGGGTGTGCAGATATCTTTTTGAGTTATTGTTTTTATTTCCTTCAAATAAATACCCAAAAGTGGAACTGCTGGATCATACGGTAGTTCTATTTTTTATTTTGTGAGGACCCTCCATACTATTTTCCATAGTGGCTGCACCAATTTGCTTTTCCACCAGCAGTGCACAAGAATTCCCTTTTCTCCAACCCTCACCAACACTTGTTATTTCTTGTCTTTTTGGTAATAGCCATTCTAACAGGTGTGAGGTGATATCTCATGGTTTTGCTTTGCGTTTCCTTCATGATTAGTGATGCTGAATACATTTTCATGTACCTGTTGGCCATTGGTATGTCTCCTTTGGAAAATCTTTTCAGATCCTCTGCCCACTTTTTAATCAGGTTGTTTGTTTTTCTGTTATTGAGTTGTATGAGTTCTTTATATATTTTGGGTATTAATCCATTATTTGATATATGATTTACAAATACTTTCTCCCATTTGATAGGTTGCCTTTACATTTTGTTTACAAATTCATTTTTAGATATTATTCATCCTAGTGGTGGTAACTATAGTACATGAAATGGAACAAACAATGTTGTTTTTCTAGTTGTTTGGGAATGAAATTCAACTTAACAAGTTGTATTTATATAGATTGTAATAAAGTGAAAAAATAGTTTATAAAGCTATGGAATAGATAATTCTTACATAATATTAAGAAAGAAAAAAAATAGTCATTTCTTCCATGGCCTCTTCAGTATTTAAATTTATTCTCAACATAGACTTCCTTAAACATCCTACTCCAAATTTCTATAAAAGATAATCATTCACTTTCTCAGGTTCATGAATTACATTCTAAAAGTTCTTATGGTCCTTCTAAAACTTCTTTCACCTACAATATAGAAAAGCAGCTGGAATTCTGTCCCTTCCATTTCATTTGTTAAGATTTTTAGAGATCTAGATTTGACCAACATTATGATGGAATCTTCAAATGAGCATAGTTTTCAGTTTTTATTAATCTAAAATATCCCAACCTCTGTCTTTGTTAATATTATTTATTGCACATTGGTTACACTGTTCTGTTTTGAGTTATAAATGTAATGTATGTTAAGTAGATTATTTACATACATCACCATTTTGAATAATCAAATGAGTTAGAATTTTTAAAATAGTAAAAATGGATGCATTTCAACTTTAAAAAAGAAAAAAATGAAAAGAAAATGGAATCACAGTGTTAGTGTGACTATGTAACAAAAGATCTATGCTTGGGGGGAAAAAAGACCAGAAGGATATACCAAAATATTAATAGAATAAAAATCAGCTAAAATAGTATATACTGAAGAGTTTTAGACAGTGGTTACAAAATCTGTTCTTTGATTAGAATTACTAAAGAGTTTTTAAAAGACAGAATTGCCTGGACTCCATCTTGTATCTATTGAATTAGAATCCCTGTGGGTAGTGCCTGGTAATCTGTATTTTTAGAAAAGTTTCCAAGGGACTTTTTAGTCCATGGTTTTGTGTTTGGGACCTACCAGTCTAAAGAGTACAGTATCTATTCATTTCTCTCAAATATTTTGATTTGTAGAATTTCCTTATTAGAGCCAAAACTTAACATACCCTTCACTTTTATTGAGAATGGCTATAAGAAATGACAACTTATAGAGCATTTCTGAATACTTTGCAAAATTAGCACTAAGGAGAGGATCGGTGGATATGCATTAAGTCTGGTAAGTGGAGTGAGGGTTCTTGTGCTCCAGGCATTTGTTCTGAGGCTAACTTAAAAGGTGAAGGTCAACATGAATGAAGGCCATCAAACTTAGACTTTTGACATTTCAATTACAAAATGTCCATGAGGTTTATGCATGTGCTAAAAGGGTTAATTTGTTACACGTAAATATTTTTAATATATCAACATTTTTATAATTCTGCTTTTCCCTTCATTTTTTAATATATTAGGGACTAAGAAAACTGATGTGGCCTGGACCTCCCTCAGCTTTGAATGACCCTAGCTAACAAATATCCTTTAGTTAATGTCTCATGATAAGAATTTCAGTTGAAAATCAGATAATTAAAAAGTTGTCTATCTTGAAGAATTGTGAGACTGGGAGTGAACATAAATGCTGATCCAAGTTCAAAGACTGACAAGAATAAAAATAGATACTCAGCTTTAGGTTTCTTTTTCCTTGCTTTATACCCCTGACCCAGCAAACCAGCAGAACAGATATTCTGTGAGCTCAGAGAACCATGAAGGTGGATATACATCTCCTTGTTGCCTCCCTTGCTCTCATAGAGACCCTGAATTTCAGCGGTCACCTTTGCAGACTTAGGGATCAGTTCAGTGAGAGGAGTCCAGGGCCAGGTATTTCTGCTTTTTCTATTTTTTTTTTTTTTTTGGCTCCACCCTGCACGGCATGCGAGATCATAGTTCCCTGACCAGGGATCGAACTCTTGCCGCCTGCAGTGGAAGCCCAGAGTCTTAAACACTGGACCGCCAGGGAAAATCCCTCTGCTCTGCTTTTTCTATACTGGGTTCAATGGAACTGGCATTCAGGGTCTCCCTTGAGTCGTCACTATGCTATAATCACATACTTCATGGTCAGGCCCAGAATGTTCTGATCAAGCCTACCCCAAGGCAGTAACTCATCATGCCATCATGTTGCCCTTTTCCTTGGCTGCTTGGATCTTTGGTACTGTTTTCACGTTCGATCTCAGTGTGCATATTCCATGATGGCACTAACTTAGTCGTGTTCTTCATTGAATCTCTAGCATCTTTAATCATGCTTGGTCCAGAGTGTGTTCAATAATTATTTGTTAAATAAATGAATGAATGCAGGAGCTTCTCTTAACCTTAAAAATTAACTTTAAAATTTTATAACAGGTCTTTTTGTTGTTCCTTTGAAAAAGCCTCCTCAACCTATTTCTTTTCTTTTTTTCTAAAAATTAAGGTGTACCATGATACATATCTTAGTTATTTTTTACTTTTAATTTTTGTTCATTAATCTACCATCTTCACTATGTACAGAACAGTATACTGGGCACTTGGGGAAATACAAAATATATAGAACACATAACCTATAATGAGATGTTAAAAACCATTTCTTCACCTGCATATTTTTGAATGAACTATACTTAATAAAGTGTTAGAATATTTATAAATGGAATTTCCATACAAGTATACATTTATTGGTAAATAGATTAGGAAATAATTATGTAACTCAAGTTTGATGTTAGTTAAAAATTATAATTACTCAAATCATAAGGTAATAAACTTTCAATGTAAAAGATTTAATACAATGTAAAATAACAAAAAAAACCCAAAACACAGGGTAAACCAGGAAAGTTTCTCTTCTATCCCTAACTCCTTATTTATAATCACTTCCAAAGAAATAACTAAAGAAACAGTTAATAGTTTGGGAGTATTTCATCCATTATACTTTCTATGCACTTATGTTAGTACTGAATAGATTTATCCAATTCTAATAAGGCTAAATTATTTGGCACTAGCCATTTGTTTAATTTAAGCTAGTTTCACATTTTGAATACTCATTGTGAACGATGTTTTATTATTTTCTAAGCTAATTTATTTTCCACTATTTAATCATATTTCACCTTATTGTCAAGGTGCTAAGATGACCTTATTTTGAGAATATTTAGCTCTTGAGATAAGGCTGGTATAAAATTTGCTTTATCTTTATATATACTTATATATATATTATATATTTTTAATAAAATAGTGACACTTTATTGTCATTTTTTAAAAATTTAAAGTGAATAATGGATCCTGTTTTTCTGATTACATAGCAGAGTCAGCCTTTCACACAGAGGCATTTTTCTTTCTTCTTCTGGTATAACTCTACCACTCCGTGTCTTATGCCATTTGCAAATTGAATATTTCTAGGCAGGGGTTAAAAAAGGAAGTAGTCCTCCAATGATCACTGACATATTTACTGAAGGCAGGAAAGATTCCCAAGAATAATTGTTAGAAAAGAGAATCTGGGGGCTTGTTGTTTGTCTCCAGTTTTTTCCTCTCGTTTTAGATTGGACATGGATGAGCCATGTCCAATCTAACTAGATCATGTTTTGATAGAAAGTTAAGCATTTAGGCTTCAGACAGTGTATGTCTTTAAATATACGCCCTTAGTGCCCAGGAACCTTCTCCTTACACAAGTACATTGCTGTGATGTAATGTTCAAATCAGAAAACTCAATCGAAATTTATAATTTCTTAAAGCATGTAACAAACCTAACAAAGAATGGGAATCATGCTCTCTGGCTCTGAGATGGAGTTTTTACTACTGAAAGTGCATAATATGGGTGCTAATTGTCAGAATAAAAATATACCATACCAAACTATAATACTCCAAGAGGCTGACTCAAGTCACAGAAACAAAAGCAAAAATGTCCTAAGAGTGAGAAAAGGATTCCTGCTATGCCCCAGAAAGCAATGTTGTGATTAATTCCACCACCTGGAGCAAAAGAACTCAGAGCAGAAGATGTGCCTTCCATATGACAATCCCAACTGAGAAAAATAATTTTTTCAAATGTTCTCTAATATATTTTTGTTTCTCACAGTAGATAAGATTTCTAGTGTCCATATTGTTGAAGCTTACATGCTAGATGAATTATCTTTTGTACAATATTTGGGGTAATTTTCAAATCTTAACATATCAACTGGAGCCATTCAACTCTCTATGTATTTAATTCACAATTGTCTGTTAGAAAGGGTAATTTTTAGTGAGGTTTTGGGTTCTAAGAATGTACATTTCCCATATGTAAGCTTTATGTTAAGCACCTTACTTCTGAAATAATGTTTTAAAGTCAGAAATATTTTCCTAGTCACAACACTTAGATTGAACAAAAGTTAAATTTCTTATGTGGCTCATGGTTTTATTTCTTTAAATTAGATGGATTATAATACTGGGACCTTAGTATTTGTGAACAAAACTATCCAGAGAGTCTGTCCAGTGTGTGTGTGGGGGGTGGTGGTGGTGGTGGTGGTGGTGGTATTAAGGGTCAAGAAAAAGTTTCAAAATATAACCCTAGTTTTAAGTGGTATTTAATAGATGACTTGAAAACTAGCTTTTATCCCAAGTAGTATAATGAAATGACACTCTCAGAGATTTCTGGTAAGGATTTAAAGTCAAAAGCAGAGACTGTTTCTCTGTCTTCAGTCTCTTGACTTTACAGTAACATATGTCATGCCTCTGACAACTGTTTCCTATATTAACCATGATATCTGATCACAAGTGACCAAAAAAAAGAACAACTAAAAAATTGCTTTCGCAAAAAGAGTGTATTGGCTCATGGAACTAGGAAGAACAGGGGTGTGTCTATTCTTAGTCAAACTGATTCTATTAACTAATAGAGTTCTTGTCATTCCACCATCTTTTCTGAAGTCAGCTTCCTTCTGTGTGTCACTCTTTCCTAATTAGAAGGGATACTGTCCATTTGGTAGAGAATATGACTGCTCACAGCTTGAGTCATATTCTTACAGTTGGTGAATCATAGGGAAAGAGAATTTATCTTTTCTAGTAACTCTGTAAATCTCTAGGAAGGGCTCTCCTTAGGCCTAACTTTGACCCATCAAAGCTCACGTCCATCCATCCCTATGACCATGTGGCAGTGTGCAGTGATTGGAAGCTCCAACAGAACCATGTAGGGTTGGGAAGCAGGTTATCAGTCCCCAAAGGATTCGGAGAGAGAAGGTGAAGGGTATTGGAAAACATTTCTTTGTTCCTAATTCCCCTTTGACAGCTCTGATTTCTTTTTCCCAACGACCGCATTGTATTCTCATCTTCTTCTTACCTCCTGCCTCTCATTTAGACTTAACATTGTACTCTTTTAAAAATCTATGTTCTCTCCCACAAATAGCTCATCTTAACACACAGTTTCAACTATTATCTACTGAGAAGCACTGTAAGTTTATATTTTTACACACCAGCACAGTCACCTTCTACTTGTCACATGAGAGCATAGGTGTGCATTGCAAGTTTACCCATCCTCTGGAAGCTTATATGCTATAGAAGAAATGCAAATAGACAACATCCATGATAAGGTTAATTTTTAACTGATTTCTTAAATCTTAACAGAAAATTTTACGAACTACATTTTACTCTTTCCCGGCACTGCTGAGACTTAAATATGGAATTGGCATTCTTACTAACAGTTAGGTAAGAACTGTAATTAATAGAACCGTTTTTCACATATCAGAAACATTAAATGCATATACCTTCCCAAAAAACATCTGGGAAAACTAATCTCTGAAGGAGAAACCTTTGCGATATATTCTACACTTCTCAAGTTTCCTCATTCCAGCACTCTACTGAGTGTAGTGACCTGAGTCCTTTTCACTATCTACATTAGTCACATCCTCAGTTCATTTCTTCATACAATAGAAGCAGACAGAAGATCCCTTTTGATATATCACAGCAAAGTGAGAAACCAGCCTAACTGTTCTGCTACAGGAACTGCTCATCTCAGTGTCTGTACAAGAATGGACCACCATGGGGGAATGAAGCCTGCATTCATTTGATTCGAGGTGGTCAACTTGACATCACTGTGTATCAACCTTTATAGGGCAGCTAGAGGCAAAAGGTGGCAAATGCCAAAAGAAAGGAAGCAAGTGTTAGGGGAGTAGAGAGGGAGGAGAGATTATTCTTTGAAGGGGCAGAATAGACGGAAAGCAAATTAGGGAAGAATATGTTTGTTGAACATTTTCAACTTTGAGAAACATCCATCCAGAAATTGAAAATTGGAATTTAGGTTTCAGGAAAGATTTCTGCTGGAGTTTGAAATATGGGAAGCATTTAATTAATCAACTTCTACAAATGTTTATCCGTGTGAGTGAGCAAATAATTTCTCAGCTTCCCAGTTTCCCTATCTTCAAAGTGGGGAAAACAATGTATAATTATTAGGATTTCTGTGGGGATTAGGAATTTATGTAGGAAAATGTTTTTGTCCTGTTCTTATTAACTAGTAAGCCACTGTTGTCAGTATCCCACTTGCCATTAACAGTGTGCTTGTCTCTGTCATGCTGATGGGAGTGAATAAAGTTGTCGAGAAAGTGAGTCTAATAGAAAGGACCACCATATTTGACTCTTCCGATGACTGCATTCGCTGGCTATGTTTCACTTGGTCCTGACCCTCTTTTGTTCATCTCCCAGGACCTTTATTCTTTGTGATTCATTCCTTCATTTTTTTTTGATTATTTTTTATAGTTTTATTCATTGATTTTGTTTGTTTTATTTTTTAATTTATATTTTATATTGGAGGATAGTTGATTTACAATGTTGTATTAGTTTCAGGTGTACAGCAAAGTGATTCAGTTATATATATATATATATATATATATATATATGGGTATTATTTTTAAAATTATTTTCCCATTTAGGTTATTAGAGAATATTGAGCAGAGTTCCCTGTGCTATGCAGTAGGTCCTTGTTGGTTATCTATTTTAAATATAGCAGTGTGTACATGTCAATACCAAACTCCCAATCTATCCCTGCCCCCCACCCATCTACCTTGGTAACCATAAGTTCATTCTCTAACTCTGTGACTCTCATTCTGTTTTGTAAATAAGTTCATTTGTATCATTTTTTTTTAGATTCCACATATAAACGATATCATATGAAATTTGTCTTTCTCTGATTTACTTCACTTAGTATGATAATCTTTAGGTCCATCCATGTTGCTGCAAATGGCATTATTTCATTCTTTATTATGGGTTAGTAATATTCCACTGTGTATATGTACCACATCTTCTTTATCCATTCATCTGTTGTTGAATATTTAAGTTGCTTCCATGTCTTGGCTATTGTAAACAGTGCTGCAATGAACATTGGAGTATATGTATCCTTTTGAACCATGTTTTTCTCCTGATATATGTCCAGGAGTGGGATAGCTGGATCAAACAGTAGCTGTATTTTTACTTTCTTAAGGGACCTCCATACTGTTCTCCATAGTGGCTGTACCAATTTACATTCCCACCAACAGTGTAGGAGGATTCCCTTCTCTTCACACCCTCTCCAGCATTTATTGTTTGTAGATTTTTGATGATGGCCATTCTGACCAGTGCGAGATGATACCTCACTGTAGTTTTGATTTGCATTTCACTAATAATTAGCAATGTTGAGCATCTTTTCATCTTCCTCTTGGCCGTCTGTATGTCTTCTTTGGAGAAATGTTTATTTAGGTCTTCTGCCATTTTTTGATTGGGTTGTTTGCTTTTTTGATATTGAGCCACATGAGCTGTTTGTAAATTTTGAAGACTAATCTCTTGTCAGTTACATAATTTGCAAATATTTTCTCCCATTCTGAGGGTTGTCTTTTCATTTTGTTTATGGTTTCCTTTGTTGTACAAAAGCTTTTGAGTTTAATTAGATCTCATTTGTTTATTTTTGTTTTTACTTCTGTTTCTCTGGGAGATGGCTCAGAAAAGATCTTACTGTGATTTATGGCAAAGAGTGTTCTGCCTATGTTTTCCTCTAACAGTTTAATAGTATCCAGTCTTATGTTTAGGTCTTGAATCCAATTGAGTTGATTTTTATGTATGTTGCTAAAGAATGTTCTAATTTCTTTTTTTTTACATGTAGCTCTCAAGTTTTCCCAGCACCATTTATTGAAGAGACTGTCTTTCCCCCATTGTATAGTCTTGCCTCCTTTGTCATAGATTAATTGACTGTAGGGACCTGGGTTTATTTCTGGACTTTCTAATCCTTTTCCATTGATCTATATTTCTATTTTTGTGCCAGTAACAAACTGTTTTGATGACTGTAGCTTTGTAGTATACAAACTTTAGTATCTGAAGTCAGAGAGCCTGATTCCTCCAGCTCTGTTTTTCTTTCTCAAGATTGCTTTGGCTATTTGGGATCTTTTGTGTCTCCATACAAGTTTTAAGATTTTTTGTTCTAGTTCTGTGAAAATTACCATTGATAATTCTGATAGGGATTGCACTGAATCTGTAGATTGCCTTGGGTAGTACAGTCATTTTGAAAATATTGATTCTTCCAATTCAAGAACAGGGTATATCTTTCCATCTGTTTGTGTCATCTTCAATTTCTTTCATCATTATTTTATGGTTTTCAGAGTACAGGTCATTTGTCTCCTTAGGTAGGTTTATTCCTAGGTACTTTATTCTTTTTGATGTGATGGTGAATGGGATTGTTTCTTGAATTTCTCTTTTTGGTCTTTTGTTGTTAGTGTATAGAAGTGCAACAGGTTTCTGTGTTAATTTTGTATCCTGCTACTTTACCAAATTCATTGATTAGCTCTAGTAGTTTTCTGCTGGCATCTTTAGGATTCTCTATGTATAGTATCATGTCATCTGCAAACAGTGACAGCTTTACTTCTTCTTTTCCAGTCTGGATTCCTTTTATTTCTTTTTCTTCTCTGATTTCCGTGGCTATGGCTTTTTTCCCTGGGTCCTGGTGCACATGAGACCTTGGGTGTGCCCTCCAAGAGTGGAGTTTCTGTTTCCCCCAGTCCTGTGGAAGCCTTGTGATCAAAACCTGCTGGCCTTATAAGCCAGGTTCACTGAGGTCTTCTCCCATTGCCAGACCCCCCAGGTTGGAAAGCTTGATGTGGGGCTCAGGACTTTCACTCCCATGGGAGAAATTCTGTGGTATAATTATTTTCCAGTTTGTGGGTCTCCCATCCAGTAACTATGAGATTTGATTTTATCGCCATTGAGGTCCTCCTACCATCTCATTGTGGCTTCTTCTTTGTCTTTGGATGTAGGATATCTTTTTGGTAGGTTCCAGTGAGATTTTTGTCAATGGTTGTTCACTGACAAGCAGTTACTTGTGATTTTGGTGTTTTTGTAAGAAAGGGTGAGGTCACATCCTTCTACTCCACCATCTTGCCAGCAAGTCTCCAAGAATTTGCCTACATTCTTTCATTTTTGTATCTTGAATCTCTCTATTCACCAATACTGTTAAGCTATCATATCATGGATATGATTTTGTTGTATTACTAATAATATCAAGCATAGCTTACATTTACTAAGTGCTGACTAAGTAATCCTTGTAACCACTCTATTAGGAGAAAATTGAGCCAAACTCATATCAAGTAACTGACCCATGATGCAGAGGGTAAGTGACAGAGACAGACTCTGAACGAAAATGGTCTGAATTAGGGTCCCTCAGACTTTACCACTTCCTTAAGCTGCCACTCTTTATAAGAGAAGTAGCTGCACTCAGTCATCTCTGTACAAATTCTGCCCGTTATCTGATACTTATTTACAGTCTCAGGAAAGCATTTCCTGAACACAGTGGCCATTGATGGTCTTCTCTATACCTCAGGGTTCACACACAACATCTTCCCCAGGAATATGGTTCAGAAAGTTGAAAGTTCTATATGAGATACAGTGATTGGTGAAAATAGTAGGATAGTCAGAGTTTGCAAAGGTGGAGAGAAGGAAAAGAATCTATTAGGCGGAAGTATGGCACAAGCCTGGGTACCACTCAGGAGTGAGCATGGAAGGCCATAGGAATGGTGAGGATCCTCCTGAGGTAGAGGAAAGCAAAATAAAGGTAAATAAGGAGAGTGAGATCAGAGTTGTGGATGACAGGTGGAGTATTTTCAATTTTATCTTAAATGAAGTGGTTAAACAGAAAATTTTAGAAAAGAAACTACTAATAATTCAGGGTTTCAGAAAGACCAAATCCATGCTTGGTTTTGATAATGGATTGTAAAAGAATACAAAGCTAGGAAAATTGGTAGAGAAGCTATTGCAACAGTCCAAGTGTGGAGTGTGAGTGCTTGGAATGTGGTGGTAGTGGGGAGAATGGAAAGAAAATGTGTGGATTCACAAAGCATTTGCAGGAAGACACTAAGGAGCTTGATGTGTCACGGCTTAAAGTCAAGATGATTGGGAAATAGACTAATTCACATCCACTTAGGCTGGTCAAATTTGCCTCTTTGAATTATTTTCCTTTCAATGAGGAATCAGCAACTGAGGAATTTTGTATCATTATGTCCCTCTTGACTCTGCTTCTTACTCTGAGGTGTGGATTTATTCTAGTAATAAAAATTGTGATTTTGTCAGTTTTTGAAATCTTACCCATCCTTGTCCAGCATACCTTTTGCCAGCTGTCTTAATATTAGAGGATCATAGTATTACTTTATTTAGAATTCTAGCCCTAACTAGTCTTCCCTGGGTGTTCAGTGAGGGAAAAGAAAACAGGGGAAGGAGAATTAGGGTGTTTCATGAATTATGTAATATCATTTATTTTCCAGTGTTTAGCCCAGTAAGCTCTGTGTTCAGGATGCCTCTCTAACGTGGAAAAGCATGGGTCTACTTTGACTTAATCCTATGCCTCCCCAGGCAGAAGTAATTGAGTCTCCTTAATTATTTCTTTCTATTATTTCCTTATTATGACTTTTACCACATTTCTTCTTAATGAGGTACACAATTGCAGTCACTACCATTAAGTTTTGAGTCCTCAGGGACAGTATTTACACCTGGAAGCCAGACTTTCATGGTTAGTTTCTCAAACTTATTTTAAGAAGGACATGGAGAAAAGGAAAGAGGAGAAAGAGAAAAAGGGCCTGGATGTAAGAAGATACAAGTGTTTATATAAGTATAAATGTGCACAAAGAAGAGGAGAATTTTGTAGTAATTAGTAGGAATTGCACATAGTCAATTTATACACTATGCACACACACACACAGAGAACCTGTCTGTTAAAAGCTTGAGAAATTATTAGGCATGTTTTATTTTAAAAAATGTGTCAATACATCTAGGGTATTGACAAAGTTTGAGCAATAACTTTTTGTTGCTTTTTTTTTTCTTTTGCTAGTTTTAGACATAAGCAGATTCCTCCTTGAGCAATATGATATTTTTTTTTGTCAGGAATAAAGCTGATCATGAAGTGATCACTTCCTGTAGGATTAATGACTGAGCCAAGAGACAGTGACTGTAAGGCTAGAAATGAGTTACTGGGTGAACAAAATATAACTCTTTTTAAAACATTACAGCCATTCAATGTTTTCTGTTTATGGGTATTTCTGAGACACCCCAATATTTTCTGTGTATATAGATGCCATTTTACATTACATGGTTTCTCTCTTATGACCCCTTATGAACTCTTATGCTTACTATTAAATAATTCAAGGCAGAATTATATTTTATTGTTTTGAAATTCCTCATAGTGCTTAGTTCAATCCCTAACAGCATGCATTTTTATATAATTAATAAATATTCATTGTATGTACTACCAAAAATCTGTTGTTTTCTGGGTTGTTTTCTTTTCATCGTTTTTGATCAACATATACATGTTTTGATCAACATGTATTAACAGAGCACATTTGTCCAATACCGAGATAAGTTCTAGAAAAGTTTTTTTAAATGATTGAAAGAAATACAAGAAAACATGGTCCCTACTCTCAAGGAACTAACTCTCATGTCATATAATGTCAATGCTATCTCAATTTTTATTTGCCTAGTGGGTTTCTACTTTCAAAGACCATTTGTCTACATCTAGTCTTTCAGACTTTTATTATTCTCTACAAAGAGTGGAAACCTAACTATTTTTGTAGGAATTGAAATATTTGCCTCCATCTGTCATTTCTACTTTCATCCTTTATTTCATCTTTTCTATTTAAAAGAAAGATGCAATTGAATGATACCTTTAAATACTAAGATGACAAGTGAAATTATGAAAATTCAGAAGAAGCAGTAGTGTATGTGACAGTCCATAGTACCAAAGCTAAGGTGTCAGTGTCTGAGAATATTTATTTTATGGATCTGCATTGCTTCTATACCTCAGAATTATATAATAGCTTTAAAGAATAATTTAGGGTATCTATTTGTCATCAATTAAGAAAGAATTCATAACATTTGAGTTTGTACTACTATTTGAATTTTACTGCTGAAAAGAACTTATGAGCTAACCAATTCTGGTTAGATACTTTTACAGATGAGGTAATATCTGCACAAGTCCCAGTGACAAACTTGCAAGGTAAAGGCAGAATTTGCACAGAACCCCAAATCCATGACTCATTCAATCTGGGGATCTTTGTTTTAAACTATGTTTCTGAAAAATACCATGTGATATATTTTACCATTTATGCCACATACATCTTACTGTCATAGCAATTCTAACACAATTGGATACATAAGGCTTTGTCCACATGACACTAGATGAGCTTACCGAAAGGAACAACATTTTAAAGTATCTATTTCATTCATTCATTCATTCAGAAATATTCAGAGTGCCTACTATGGGCCAGGCACCTTCAAGCTATAGGAACCCGGAGCTCTAAGGTAGACATAGCCACTGACCTCTGAGGTGTTCTTGTACTGTTTCTCAAACTGATTCTTAAAAACCTGTAGCTCCATGAAAGTATATCAAGGATTAGGTAAAAACAGAGGTTTCCACCAGTCAATAAAAATTTTTAAAGTGAACTATTCGTTGATACTTATCTATTTTGCACATGGTGTATGGGAGGATTTCACTTGAACAAAGAATTCTAAATCTAAACCAGCAGAATCAAGTAGCTTATAGAAGACAGAATAAGCTCTATTTTGGATAAAAGAAGAGTATGTCACCATGCTTCCATAATAATAGGCAATGTATTAAAATGTATTATAAACAGATTTCTGATTTCACTCTATATATGTCCCTATTTTCTTTTTTTGTAAATTGAAGTATAATTAACATAACATTAGTTTCAGGTGTACAACATAATAATTCTATATTTATACATATTGTGAAATATTCACCATAATAAGTATAGTTCACATCTGTCACTGTACATAGTTATAAATATTTTTTCTTGTAATTAGAACTTTAAGAGCTATTCTCTAAGCAAATTTCAAATATGCAATACAGTATTGTTAACTATAGTCACCATGCTGATATTACATCCCATGATTATTTTATAATTGGAAGTTTGTACCTTTTGACCACCACACATTTTGCCCGCTCCTTACTTCCTGGATCTAGCAACCACTAATCTGTTCCCTGTATCTATGAGTTCAGTTTTTTTGTTGGTTTGTTTTTTTACATTTCTATATACAATTGAGATTATATGGTGTTTGTTTTGCACTGTCTGACTTATTTCACTTAGCATAATGCCCTCAGGGTCCATTCATGGTGTCACTAATGGCAGGATTTCCTCTTTTGTGGCCAAATAATATTCCTATGTGTGTGTGAGTGACAACTCTTTTATAAATTCATTCATTGATGGACACTTAAACTGTTGCCTATCTTGGCTATTGTAACTAATGCTGCAATGAACATGGGGGTGCACGTGTATTTTCCAGTTTGTGTTTTCATTTTCTTTGGATACATATCCGGAAGTGGAACGGCTAGATCATATGGTAGTTCTATTTTTTGTTTTGCAGTTCTATTTTTTTTTTTTTTTTTTTTGCAGGCCTCTCACTGTGGTGGCCTCTCCCATTGCGGAGCACAGGCTCCGGACGTGCAGGCTCAGCGGCCATGGCTCACGGCCCAGCCGCTCCGCGGCACGTGGGATCCTCCCGGACCGGGACACGAACCCATGTCCCCTGCATCGGCAGGCGGACTCTCAACCACTGCGCCACCGGGGAAGCCCTGGTAGTTCTATTTTTAACTTTTTGAGGAAGCTCCAGATTGTTCTCCATAGTGGCTGCACCAATTCACATTCCCACCAACAGTGCACGAGTGTTCCCTTTTCTCCGCATCCTCATCACCATTTGCTATTTCTTGTCCTTTTGATAATAGCCATTCCATTCTGACAGGTGTGAAGTGGTATCTCATTGAGGTTTTGATTTGCATTTCCCTGATGATTAGTGATGTTGAGCATCTTTTCACGGACGGGGTGGCCTTCTGTATGTCTTCTTTTGAAAAATGTTTATTTAGGTCCTCTGCCTAATTTTAAGATCAGATTTTTTTTTTTTTTTGCTATTGAGTTACATGTTTTCTATATATATTTTGGATATTAACTCCTTGTCAGATATATGATTTGCAAATATTTTCTTTGAATTTTTCATATTTTTTCGATTATAGTTTATTACAGGATATTGAATATAGTTCCCTGTACTATATGGTAGGACATTGTTGGTTATCTATCTTATATATAGTAGTGTGTATATGTTAATCCCAACCTCCTAATTTATCCCTCCACCACCTCCTTTCCCCTTTGGTAACCATAAACTTGTTTTTGATGTCTGCGAGTCTGTTTCTGTTTTGTAAATAAGTTCATTTGCTCATTTGTTCATTTCATATTTTAGATTTCACATATAAGTGACATGATATGATATTTGTCTTTCTCTGACTTGCTTCACTTAGTATGATAATCTCTAGGTCCATCCATGTTGCTGCAAATGGCATTATTTCATTCTTTTTTATGGATGAGTAGTATTCCATTGTGTGCATACCACATATTCTTTATCCATGTTGAGTTGATTTTTGCGTATGGTGTAAGATAGTGGTCCATTTTCATTCTTTTGCGTTTGGCTGTCCAGTTTTCCCAGCAGTATTTATGAAGAGACTGTCCTTTCTCCATTGTATATTCTTGGTTCTGTTATTGTTAATTGATTGACTACATATGCATGGGTTATTTCTGGGCTCTGTCTTCTGTTCCTTTGATATATGAGTATTTTTATACCAATGTCATCCTATTTTGATTACTATAGCTTTGTAATATCATTTGAAATCAGAAAGCTTGATGCCTCCACCTTTGTTCTTTCTCAAGATTGTATTGGCTATTTGGGGTCTTTTGTGGTTCCATACAAATTTTACGATTGTTCTATTTCTGTGAAAAATACTATTGGCATTTGATAGGGATCGCCTTGAATCTGTAGATTACTTTGGGTAGTATGGATGTTTTACAATATCAATTCTTTCAATCCATGAGCATGGAATAAATTTTTGTGTTTCAATGCCTTATCAATGTCTTATAGTTTTCAGTGTATAGGTCTTTCACGTCTTAGTTAAACTTATTCCTAGGTATTTTATTATTTTTGATGTAATTATAAATGGGATTTTTTTCTTAATATCTCTTTCTGGTCATTATTAGTGAATAGACACACAATGGATATTTGTATGTGGAATTTGTATCCTACAACTTTACCAAAGTTGAATTTTACCTAATTCATTGATTTACTCTAACATTTTTTGATAGTCTTTAGCGTTTTCTATATATACTATCACGTCATCTGCAAGTAGTGACATTTTGACTTCTTCCTTTCTAACTTGAGTGCCTTTTATTTCTTTCTTGCCTAATTGCTCTGGCTAGGAGTTCTAATATTAATGTTGAATAAACATGGTGAGAGTGGGCACCACTCTCTAAATATTTTCACTATTTATTTCCACAGATGCTTTTTTTTTTTTTTTTTTTGCGGTACGCAGGCCTCTCACTGTTGTGGCCTCTCCCATTGCGGAGCGCAGCCTCCGGACGCACAGGCTCAGTGGCCATGGCTCACGGGCCTAGCCGCTCTGCGGCATGTGGGATCTTCCTGGACCGGGGCACGAACCCATGTCCCCTGCATCAGCAGGCGGACTCTCAACCACTGCGCCACCAGGGAAGCCCCACAGATACTTTTTATAATTTTAATAATTTTTATACTCATCTGATCACCATGTTGAAGAAAAAGCTAATTCTCTATAAATGTAAAGTTTTGCATTTAAGAGAATGCCTTCTTTTTGAATGACATGACACTTTTATTTTGCAGTTGATAAAGTGTTAAAGAATTAGGCATTTGCTATTTAGGCCTTTGATGTTAATTACATGAGTGCATATTACTGAACATGTTGATTACTGGCTGAAGCAACATTATTTAGATTATGAAGTTACTTTGGCACACTGTACATAATTGGAGTCTCCTGACAAGATGTCTTAGAATTCATGCTCTTATTAACACACTTCCTGAGTGGAGAGGTCTCTCTCCTTCATTTTGTGCCATTGTGAAAATTGATTCCATTTTTCTAATGGGACCTAAAATATTCTTTTCTAGAGAGCTCTTGAATTTCTCAGCTACATAAAGTCATTTAACTTATGGCCCTGCAACACTATCCAAGGTATTTAAAATCACACAAAAACTCACAGATCATATTGCTTTTATTTACTTGGTGACTAGCTGACCTTCAAAGATTCATCAGGAAAGTAAATGACATATTGGGTTTATATTATGAGGCTAGGTAGTTTTTCATCAACTAAAAGAATCCAGAAATTATCATACCATATGATTTGTTAAAAGGCTGTAAGTTTAATTTTATTTACATCTTGCAGAGTTGGGGGAATTTCAATAGTTTATTCAAATTTTGCATCTATTACAAGCCTTTAAAAATAAGAGCTAAGTGGGCTTCCCTGGTGGCGCAGTGGTTGAGAGTCCGCCTGCCGATGCAGGGGATATGGGTTCGTGCCCCGGTCTGGGAAGATCCCACATGCCGCAGAGCGGCTAGGCCCGTGAGCCATGGCCGCTGAGCCTGCGCGTCCGGACCCTATGCTCCGCAATGGGAGAGGCCACAACAGTGAGAGGCCCTCATACTGCAAAAAAAAAAAAAAAAAAAAAGGAAAGGAAAAGAGCTAAGCAATGGGCACAATGAAAATATGTTCATTATAACTATAATTGCTAATTCTTTGACCTATATAGACTGTGTTCTGTTGACGATATCAGCAGAAAGAATTTTGTTTAAAACTTTTTGATTTGGTTATGTAGTCCTTTGAAAACCTAGGTTTTCTATTATTTTCTGCTACAAAACTTAGAAATAACATTTAAGGAATGGTAGAATAGCAAGTATTGTTTAAGTAAGTCAGTAGCTTTGAATATTATAACTATTTTAAAAAATTTGCTATGCATTCAATATGATAAATTCATATTGTGCAAATATATTCTACTGTTAATATGCATTCACAGTGTACATGGATAATGGTTCCCAAGGAAATGTTATAAGATATGCTCTGAATATGTATGAAGAAAAATAGACACATGTATAAGTTCAAAAGGGTCCTATAGTGAGGGTCCAAAAGGCGGAATATATGGTTGTATTAATACTCATTCACTGAAAATACTGAAGAAACAAAAAAAGACACATTACAGTAAAGTCTGAATACATATTAAATGTGTACCACAAACTTAGCAAGCCTTTATGAGTCCACTGATTCTACACAATGTGATGTTGATATTTTTTTTTCCAAAACATTAGCTCATCCATAAACAAAGAAAATGATTTAGATTGGATAATACAACTCACATTTTAATAAGATTAAATGCTTAGAAGATATTTGCACGTGTGTTCCATTGATCAAAGTATAGGTTTGGTGGTTTTGCTACCCTTATGGGGGAATAAACTCCTGGGAAGCTGATCCTCCCACAGAGTAGAGCTATCAGTTTTGGAGAAAATACAAAAAAAAAAAAAAAACCAAAAAACCAACTACCTGAAGGCTATGGATAAAGGCAAAGGACAAAAGCTAAGAAATTTTAGGAGGGAGTCAAAACTTGAATGAAAGAAATGGCATGGTTTGAGTTTCTGGGTTTTGCAAGCTTTGGATTAAGGGCAAAAAGTTGAATCTCCAATAGAAAACCCATGGTATTTTTGGTCTAAGGAATCAGGAGACAGCTCAAGGTGGCCACTGCTATATGAAAATCACAAGTAGCCCTGAAAATAGCCAGAGAAAGGTAATCTCAGGTTCTATGTATAAATTCTGCCCCAGTCCCTGAAGAATACATAAGGACCAAAAATTAAACTGAAATTTGAGATGCCATAGATGAAGCAGAGTTTTCAGTTTGAAAATCAAATCAAGTTAATTACCTGCCAAGACAAAAATAACAACACTCTTTAAAGGAATATAAAGGTATCTAGTCTCCACAACATAACACTCACAATACCCAGCATACAACGTGTATAGAAAAAAGAAAAAGGGTAAGAGTAGAAGTCAATGAAACAAACAAGCAATAGGGAAAATCTAAAAGCCAAAAGCTGGTTCTTTGACACAATCAACAAAATTGGTCATCTACTAGATAGTATATCAAGGAAATAAAGGGGAGGTGGGGAGGGATGGAGACACAGATCAAGACTGAGTAATGGATGGTCATGGCATCTCCTACAGATATTAAAAGGATAACAAAAGAATGTTAAGTATGACTTTTTGCCAACAAAATTAACTAACATAAATACAAATTACCAAAATTGACATAAGGTAAAAGAGAAAATCTGTAACCTCAGTACAGGCAAAGATTTCTTAGAACACACACACACACACACACACACACACACACACACAATTCAGGAAGGTTGTTAAATAAAATACAGGTTTGGGAAATAGATACTTGGCATTGTATTTTCTAACTATAGTGCTTTAGAGTCTTTGAATATGTGCATAGGGAAAACACTAGAGAAATGTTATTATGCCTAAACACACTGTGGTAGGAAGCTTTCGACATGGTTCACAATGAGCTCTATCTCTTGGTATTCACTCCCTCATGTAATCGACTTCCATTTAGTGTGGGCTGGACCTAGTAACTTGCTTTTAATCAATAGAACTAGGTGACAAAAGACCATGTCTTCTATCTTGCTAGCACCCTCTGTCTTGCTGGTACTCTCTTGCCCTCTTGCTTGCTGGCTTTGATGAAGCTAAGTGCCATGTTGTGAGATATTCTATGAAGAGGTCCAACTGGCAAGGAATCTTGTAAGGGCTGTAGTAGATAGCACACGAGGAACTGACACATTAGTCCAACAGCCCACAAGGAACTGAATTCTGTCATCAGTCTCATGACTAAGCTAGGAAGTGGATCCTTCCCAGTGGGTCCTTGAGATGACTGAGACCTTTTGAAAGACCCAGAGCCAGAGGATCAAGTTAAACCATTCCTAGTTTCCTAACTTACAGAAACTATTAAATAATAAATATTATTTTTAATCTGCTAAATTTGGGGGTAACTTGCAGCAACAGAACTGATACACACAAACATACACCTACCATATGTTACAAATTGGAGGATAAAAGAAGAACAGAACAGGTTTCTAATTCTGAATATTCATGAGTAGAAGTTATAGAATTTGGAATTTTTAGAGAACGTGGTCTTAAAAATCACTTACTGAAGCCATTTCCTTTTATTCTCATGAATAGTAAAGTCAGTAGGTGATTTTTAAGACCACTTTATCATTGGATTTATCGTTTCTATCTTTTAAAAAATTGTTAGTTTATCTTTATTTAAGTCTAATAGTTTAAAATATTTGTCGTCTTTAAAGTTCCTTAAAATGAACAATTCTTTATCTTTTAATTTTATTAATAAAGGCATTTAAGCCTACACATTGCCCTCTGAATACAGCTTTTCCTATATTTTCTAGGTTTAGAGTCAAAATGTTCTTAATTTGTGTTCTAGTAAGTTCACAATCTCACTTTTGATTTCTTCCTTTAATGAATGATTTTCCAGGAGTATGTTTCTTAACTTTAAAGTAGTTTGGAAAACTTTGATCATTGTCTTATTACTTTTTTTTTTTTACTACATTTTAATCAGTTATTTATCTACATGATACTAATGAACAATAGGAAATTGAAAATTTTAAATTCCATTTAAAATAGCATCAAAAAAAAGTAATATTGTTGGGAGACAATTCTCTATTCGTTTCTCTCATTTCTGCATGTCTCACCAGTGCAGACACTGCCTGTCTTTGTTCTGGACCATCTTTTCAAGTGTGCTCATGTCACAAAAAACATTGGAAGACAGAGATAGTGGCTCCCTACAGAGCAAAGGGTAGGCTTGCTTACTGTTTATTATAAAATGTTTAGGTCTCTAAGCTTGTGCAGTTATCACAAGAACGTTTTTGCATCATCCCATAGGAGCTGGGGTTTGGGGACGTGGTGCCAGTGCTGATACTCTGGCTTGTGCTATCTCTGTGAGTACTAAACTGTCTTTTGTTTCTGAGCCATAACTCAACTGTCTTACCTGCCACCACCCAGGTAACTGTGATAGGATGACTTGTTAGCTTGCAAGTAGGGTAAAACTTCAGAAAGATCATAGTTCTTGACAAAAACACTTAGGAATAAATCTGACAAAACGTGTGTAAGACCTTTACATTCAAATTATAAACATCAATGATATTAAGGAAAATGACTAAATGGAGAGAAATACCATTGTTGTTGATTGAGAGACTCAATATTGTTATGATGTTCATTCTTCCTATACTAGTTTATAGATTCCATGAAATCTTTTTCAAAATTTCAGCAGGTTATTTTCAAGATATATGACAGGTTATTCTTAAATGTATACGGTAATTCAGATGATTTAAAATCAAACCAATTTTTACAAGGAACACTGTTGGAGGACATGTACATATGATTTCTAGACCTAAGATAAAAACTGCAGCTATAGTGTAGTATCTGGGTAACGCCAGGAAAACAAGTTGATGGAACAGAATAGAGAGCCCAGAAAGAGACTGACAGATTTATGGTCATTTGATTTTTAATGAAACTGGCAAATTAGCTGAATGTGGAAAGGAAAATCTTTTCAACAAATTGTGCTGGAACAATTGGATATCAATATGAAAAAAAGTGAATCAAGATCACTCTTTCACTCTATACACAAAAAGAAGAATTTGAAATACATAGTAGACCTAAATTTAAAACTCAGAACCATAAAACTTCTTAAAGCATAGAAACCCACCTTTGCAACCTCAAAGTAGGCAAAAATTTCTTGGACAGGTTGCAATAAACACAAACCATAACACTTTAAAAACAATAAATTGAACATTATCAAAATTTAATATTTTGGGGCTTCCTTGGTGGCACAGTGGTTGAGAGTCTACCTGCCAATGCAGGGGACATGGGTTTGTGCCCCGGTCCAGGAAGATCCCACATGCCACGGAGTGGCTGGGCCTGTGAGTCATGGCCGCTGAGCCTGCGCGTCCGGAGCCTGTGCTCTGCAACGGGAGAGGCCACAACAGTGAGAGGCCCACGTACCGCAAAAAAAACCCAAAAACCAAACAAACAAAATTTAATATTTTGGCTCCATCGAAAGGCTCCATCAATAATATGAATAGACAAGCTGCTCTCTGGGGAAAAAAGTTACAGCAAATATATCTAACAAGGGACTTGTACCCAGAACATAATTACACAGACACACACATACATGCAGAGTAACAAATTCAAGCAACTCAGTATAAAAATGGGCAAGATATGTAAATGGTTAATAAATGAAAAACGTACAACCTCATTGATGAGCAGAGAAATTCAAATTAATATCACAATGAGACACCACTTTTACCTACTACAATGGTTAAAATTTTTTAAAATGCTGACAACATGAGATGTTACCAAAGATGCTGAGCAAATGGAATTACTCTGTATTGCTTATTGGATTGTACAATGATATAAGTTCTTTGAAGAACTCTTTGGCAGTTTTTCATAAAGTTAGCTATATATGCTTACCCAGGTATCCCACTCCCAGGTATTTACCCAAGACAAATAAAAATATATGTACACACAGACTTGTATTCAAATGTTCATAATAGATTTATTCATAATAGGCAAAACTTCAAATAACCCAAATATCCATCAGCAGTTGAGTGGATAAATAAATTGTGGTATATCCACATAAATGAAAGAATTCTCAGTAATTATAAAGAAGAAACGACTGACACAGGCAACAATATGGATGGCTATGAAAATTATAATGTTAAACTAAGATAACCCAGACAGAACAAAATACACAGTGTCTAAATCCATTATTGTGAAATCCAGATGAAGCCAAAACTAATCCATGTCAATAGAAATTAGATAGTTGATGAGGTGGGTAGCAATCAGTGAGGAGGAATAATAACAGGAAAAAGGCAGGAAGAATATTTCTAGAAGGATGGAAATATTCTATAGCTTGTTTTGGGTGATGGCTACATAGATATACCCAGTTGTTAAAACATCAAATTAAGCATGTATAATCTGTGCATTTTATTGCATATTATATATCTCAGTTTAAAATGTCAGAATATCTGATGCTTTAGGGAGGTAGAAGAATTCACTTATTTACCCATAGGTATGATAGAAAAAATTCAGACACTAACACAATAGGCACACATTTACCCTTTGGCTGAAGGGCAACTCTTGTGTTTATTTGCATTAAGAAGCAAACAAACAATGATCCTGAAACATCAGCTTAAGTGCTGGGCACTAAGGCAATTGCCAAGACTTCAACTCTCTTTTTATAGTTCTGAATGGTGTTCTTTTGTACTCTGTAGATTTAGAAAGAAAAAAAAAAAAGCTAAATGATTGTGTTAGTTACCTACTGCTTCATTACAAATTATCCCAAAAGTTATTGGCTTAAAACAGCACCCATTTATCATCTCATGGTTTGTGTAATGAATCTAGGCAAGGCTTAGCTGGGTTCTCTGCTTCAGAGTCTCTCACAGGCTGAAAGCAAGGTGACAGCTTGGGCTGTGGTCTCATCTGAAGGCTCAAGTGGGGGCAGATCTGCTTCTAAGGTCACTCATACAGTAATTTGCAGGATTTGGTTCTTCAGGGGCTTCTGGCTGAGGGTCACCCTCAGCTTCTTGTCATAGAGGGGAGAGGGAGAGAGAGAGAGAGAAGGTGCTAGCAAGATGGAATTTTCAGGCTTTGTAACCAAATCATGGAATGTGTATAACATCACTTTTGCCTTATTCTGCTCATTGCAAGCAAGTCACTTGGTCCAGCCCACACTCAAGGAAAGGGACTACATAGAAGGTGAGGATCACAGAAGGTCATCTTAGATTGCTGCCTGCCAAGACACTTACTAAGGTGTCTAGCATAGGGGATACTAAGTGTGAGGTAATATTTTATAGAAAGTTGTATTTTCTGATATTCAGTATGCATGTTATATTATTTAATAATATTGAGAAATTCACATGATGCTAAACATAAAATATAACAATCGTTAAATATACTTTCATAGTGTATAGTTCTAAGTGCATAATACAAACATTGACAAGATAATGAAGTAATCTTTCAAAGTTATAAGTTATTAAATTTGCATTACAATTTGTAAAGTATTAAAGGGAATATGGTTTAAATAATTATTTTAATTCAATTTTGCTAGTCAACCAGTTGTTTTCAGAAATATAAATTTGTGCCTGGTATAATTTTTTTTCTTTTTTTTGGCAATGCTGCATGACATGTAGGATCTTAGTTCCCTGACCAGGGATCAAACCTGCACCCCCTGCATTGGAAGTGTGGAGTCTTCACCATTGTACCGCCAAGGAAGTCCTAATACTTTTTATAATATGGTAGCTATAACTTGATTGTTTAAACAGTTGATTACTTATTGGCTTGATATTTCAATGACAGAACTCATCCTAAACTATCAAAAATAATTATTTAAATTTAAAGGTGCCTTTCTAAAATACTGATTTTTAAAAATTTATTAAGCACACTATTATTATTCATTTAAAATAGCTAGGGAAACAAAATGATTCAAAAATATTTCTAATATCAGAAAAAAACTATTCAATATTTTGAAATTACCATTGATCTTCTACTGAATACACTAAACTACATACACATAGACATGTAAAAATTTTTATTGGTATATTTGAATCAAGCTTCTGTATCATACAGAAGCAAGATTCTTGTAAGTAGCAAGATGCTTATAAGTAGAGGAAGCAAGATTCTTATACATAGAGGTTATCACTTTTTGGAGAAATTTTAACAAACCAAAAGAATGATGTTAAGCTTGTCAAAGACCAAAAAAATGGATTTCTTTCATTTCATCTTGCTTAAAGAGTGCAGTTTTTAATGTATCTGTTGCCCTGGGTCAAAGACAACTAGGGAAATATTTCAAACTGCTGGTTGTTTTACTATAGTTTTTATCTTTCTCTTGGATTAAGGTTTCAAATTCTCTAATTGAAAGTCTTCTCTTTCCCACCTTGCCCCGTTGTCTATCCTGATTCGAGTGAGGGGCGTGGGGAACATACGTGGCTCCTTGACTTAAGAACCTGTGAGCCATTACAGAGCATTGAGTAGAGTTCCCGGTGCTGTACATGTCATGTGAATTTTTGCCAGCACCACATAGCCAATAGCATCTTCATCATACTTCAAATGGGTTTTTGCTTGATCACCTGGGGGAAATTTAATAAACAGTCTCATTGATAGAGAGGAGAAAACTCAGTCTAGAAATCCCTCTAATAGAATTCTGAGAAGAATTAAAAACTTCTAGAATGTATAACTGAGATCCTAATGTGATATAGGCCTACATGTTGTAAGAAATGCAGTAGAACAGGTATAAGGTTTAGAGTTCTCTGAATGCCCACTTCACCTTCTCCTGTAACTTTGCACTTGCTGCTTCCTTTCTCTTTCCTCCTCACCTTACTATCTATGGTTAAGTCCTTCTCATCCAGGCTCTTCTCCAAACCCATTTCATTCTTCAGACTCCTCTCTCTTAGGATTGGGTTTGTTGCTGCCTCTTGTGTCCCATCATAGGGCCCAATTCCTACTTCAAAGTATGAATCTCATTAAATTTTATTCTTCTCTTTACTTGATCCTTTCCCTTACTCTACTTTTAAGTTCTTTTAGAGCAGAGGCTTTGTCTCTAATTCTATGCCCCTCTTACACACACTCACAGCATGCCATTGTTCTTTACTAACCACTATTTGTACTTAGATACTTATATGTGTGATTATTTGACTAAAGTCTACCTGTCCTAAGACTAAAACTTTGTGAAGACCAGGACACGTGTTTCACTTTTCATTTTATTCCAGTGTTTAGCAGAGTATTTGACATCTTGTAGTTGATTTAAAAAAAAAAATGCTGCCAGGACCTAACTGGAGACCTGGGGTAGAGCTTATATTCAATAAATATCTGATGAATAATTACATGAGGATTTCAGTTACAGTCTGAGCTTTTCAACTTACTACTTAATTGTTCTCCATTGAACCTCTCTCAAACGTTGTTTCCTTATTTTTATAGAATGGGGATTATAATATTGTACATTTAATACATATCAGAAAGGGTTATCCCTAAGATAAAATTGAGGATGCATGGTAAAGAATGTGTAAATTTTAAAGGACTTGGTATATGATAGTCGTTATAATTAATTATAAGAGATGGGCTATACCCCTGGAGGTATTGGACCTATGTCAACCTGGAAAAGGCTTTTGATAAAAGAGTTGAGTCCCTTCAGGGATTCAGAGTAGATTGCTTTTCCCTTTGATAGTGAGCGAATAGCAAACATCAAATAATTAATAGTTCACTGGGCCTAAAGAGCTTCAATTTCACTTTTTTCTAAAGACAGTTGTATTAGTTTTCTGTGGCTACTGTAACAAATTACCCCAAACTTGGTGACTTAAAACAACAAAAATATATTCTCACAGTTTCAGAAGTCTGAAATCAAGGTGTTTACAGGGCTGTATTTCTTCTGGAGGCTCAGGGCGAGGATCTGAGCCATGACTCTTTTAGTATCTGATAATTACCACCTTCCTTAGCTTGTGGCCACCTAACTCCAATCCCTGCATCCATCTTCATAGTGCCTTCTCTTGTCTGTGTGTCTGTTATAAGGGCACTTGCTGTATTAGGATTCTCCAGAAAAACAGAACCAATAGGAGATATATATGACTTATATCAAATAGAGGCTGAGAAGTCCCGGGATCTGCCATCTGCATGCTGGAGACCCAGGAAAGCATGTGGAGTAGTTTGAAGGCTGAGAGCCAGAGAGCCACGAGCACAGATTCTAGTTTGAGACTGAAATCTTGAGAACTAAGAGTCCCAAAGGTGACAGAAGATTGATATTCGAGCTCAAACAGGCAGAGCGTGAATCCCATCTTCCTCTACCTTTTTGTCCTTTTCAGGCCTTGAAAGTTTTGGATGATGTCCATCCACATTGGGGAGGCTCATCTGTTTGAATCAGTCCACTAATTCAAATGCTTATCTCTTCCAGAAACACCCTCATAGACACACCCAGAAGTAATATTTAACCAGCTATGTGGGCATTCCCTGACTTAGTCAAGTTGACACCTAAAATTAACCATCACACCTGCTGTTGACATGAGGGCCTACCTGGATGATCCAGAATGATCTCTTCATTTCAAAATAATTATGTCTGCAAAGGCCCTTTAACCAAGTTAACCAAGTAATGTAACATTCACAGGTTCTGGGGATTAGGATGTGGGCATATCTTTTTAGGGGCCAATACCAGCAGACTACAACAGTCTATATGAGAGTAAGAAAATACGGCTTTGTATAGATGGGCTGTTGTAAGCAAAGTGTTCTGGTGTTGCTGTGTTATCTTTAACACAGATAAATTAGGTAATCAGCTCTGTAGTGATTTTAGAGATATATGTAAGATACGCCTCTTTCAATACATATCCTATAACATCTTCATTTCTTGTCATTTTATTGCATTGCCTGGTAATAAGACTTGCTTGAATTTTTGTTTGGTAGATTATTATTACTTTATTATTTATTTATTTATTTATTATTGGCAGTAATAGGTGTCATGGTTTTGGACCTCTAGAGCAAAGAATTGAGTTTATCAGCCCCTTGGTACATGGCACATTATCATGGTCTGTCCAAGTCCCTTTTCTTGTATGTATGCTTATCTGCCTCTATATGTTCTCTCTGATTCCTATTCTTTTTTTTTAAACATATTTATTGGACTATAATTGCTTTACATGGTGTTATTTCCTGCTGTACAACAAAGTGAATCAGCTATACATATACTTATATCCCCATATCCCCTGATTCCTATTCTTCGCTCTTTTCCTTCCTCCCATTACCATTCTAAGATGTGTATGTAAGTCCTTTTTCTTGTGTGTGTTCTTATAAACTGTGCTCTGTTGTTTTGTGTGTATATAATTTTAATTATTAATTGGTGCTGCGCTAAAATCACATTGTTCCTTACTCCTTTCACTAAGTACAATGTTTAAAGATCCGTTCTGTGGCTGACATGTGCGTATAATCTGTTTCTTCTAGTAGCTACACAATGCACATGCTCTGCAACCACGCCATCAACTGCTTGCTCCCCCAGGGATGGCTGCCCAGGTTGACTCCAGCTCCCTGCCACCAAAACAACGTGGCAGCAAATAGCCTAGGTCCCTTTATGGGCCTGGATACATTTTAGGGGGACTGTGAACATGGGAACAGGTTTGTTGCTCCTAGAATTAGGAGGAATATGAGTTACTAATATCTTTGTGTTTAAGGTTGGAAACCTGGGTCAGCAAGAGAATAGAATGGGGATCCAGGTGCCTGGGGAGGAGGGACTGTTCAAAGTAGGAGAGAGGAGGTTAATGGGAGGTGGGAGAATATTCGAGAAAGCTTTGCTTTTTTCCCAGAGTAGATTATAGGTCTCAGGATTGAATGAACAATATAATCAATCTGTAATCCTGCATTTTTTATTTAGCATCTATCTCTTAACAGAAAATTTGGAGAAATAGAGGCATTGGTTTAAATCCCAGAGTTGAAAGTTCCTCTCTTTACCTGAGACTATAAACGAGTTTAGGGACCATGGTGACAAAAGAATCCTCATCTTCTACATTATTTCAAATATCTTTGTCTGGATCATCATGCTAAAATTATTTCTAATTGTGAGTTTAGCACATCAGTCGTCATTTTCAAAGACCTCTTGTACTTACTAACCTTATATATCCAGGTTCACTATCTACGTACCTTCTTGTTGGCTGCATATGATAGAAGCACATTTCCATTTCTACCTTCACTCCACTTGTTCTCTGACATGTGCCACTGGCTGCCTTAACCTCTCCCTCCATTCCTTCAAAACACAAGCAGGAAAGTACAGTGACAGCAAGGAAATACCTGAAGGCCAGTGCCCCAGGCCAGAGGAGTCAGACAACCGAAAGGGACACTAACTGAGAGCTTGGTAGGAAGGACAAGTCAAGCTAATTCAGCAACAGGAGATTCTATGCTGCATTCTTTGGTCACACATTTACAACAGAAAATCGTTGGAACTCCTGAATGGAAGATCAGATATGCCCTAGCTTCACCATCACTTAGAAGAGATGGATTCATTTACGCGGCTTATCGAGATAATCAATCAGAGCAAGAAGCCTGGATGTTTAGAAACTTAGCTCTATAGCAAACCTACCAAAGGACCTTTGCCGAGTCATTTAACTTCTCTGGGGCTTTCACACTTCTGTGCTTTGTAGGCAGTATCTCTTCAGTCTGGAATTCCCTAAGCATTTTGACAGGCAAACTTTTACTCATCAGCAGTACTCAGCTTGGTATCTTCTTCTTTCTGAAACATCCCCTGGCTCTCCCCACCCACACTCGAGCAGTTAGGCGCTGCTGCCTTCAAGTTCCTGCTGTACAGTCATTATTGACGTGAATGGCCCTCTCCCACTCTGCTCTCTGCCCATCTCTTCCCTCACACATTCTGAGCTGCCAGTCTTTCCTCTATCTTTGAACTTCTGATGCCCAGCATATGGTTTGGCATACAGTAGATTCTAAGTGTATGTTTGTTGAACCTAATGAATGAACTTTATGTCTTTATATTTCTTTATATGTTGAATGAAGGAGTTGGGCCTTTCGGCAGTTTTCAAATGTTCAAAAAGTGGAAGAACCAGTTTTCTCAGTTAAATTTAAGGGAAGGACCTATGCATTATGGAGAAAAAGAACAAAGTGCTCTATTTGAAGTAAGGATGGAATTCCAGAAATCTGTCCACTTGACCTCTCCTCTTCAAACAGGGCACCAGAAGGTGGAGAAATATAGTCACAGCAAGTTGGCCTAGAATCATGATTGCTCATTTCCCTGGCAGCTATAAAAATGTAATCCTGTGAAAGTTATTCTTTCAAGTAGCAACATTTTCTTATGTGAACTTTTTTTTTTGGTGGAATTTTTCCTTAAATGTAAAAATACTCACCTGCCTCCTTAAAAAACAGAGTGCAGAGCTAACATAACTGAATCCTTCCTTAATGACTCAGGCCCTCATTAGGAACAGTCCGTTTCACTGAGTTGAATTCACAAAGGCATTGTTATGACGTGTTTATTTCCCTGTATCTTCCCTGTCAGCTGTCATTTCTTCTGCTGTCACTTTTTTCTGACCTAATAGCTCCCTGAGCTAATCTCTTTTCCTCAAAGCCCCTGTGCCCTAAATCTTCTGTGAGGTAAAACAATAGAAAATAAAGTTTGTTGAAAAGTATATGTGCACCAAAAAAAATGAGTAAAATTTGAGAAAGTCGATGGCCGTTGTGTTGGCATTATGTGAAGGTTATGGAGGTTACCTGAGGGTACTAAGAGACTCAGTTTGTATGTTTATATGTCCTTGGGTTTGGGGATTGCTAAAGTCATGCTTCTACCTAAATGAGGTAGGTATATATGTTTTGTAGAAAAACTAACCTTGGTACAATCTGGGTGAATGTACTGACTGAATGTACCTTAAATGATATAAAGCATTTAAATCATTTTTTAACCAAGTAAGCAGTAAAATACTTTTAAGCGTGAACGCCTAATTTATATTTATTTATAAATTATACATACTTTTGTACTAATACTTTGTATAAGTTTTAAAACATACTTGAGAATTGAAATGACAAATGATGACAAAAAAACAAATATAAATACTCATTCTACTGTCTCCTCCTCACATTCCAGAGAATTGTCTTGTCTGCCCCCTGGGAAGTATACACAATAGCATACCCCAGTTGTAGACCTCTGGCTTAGATAGCTATGCAAAGATAGTAACTTCGACGTTTGCTAGGCAGATAGGCCTCTACCCAACTGAAAAGTAATTTCGCTGCTTTTCAAGACATTAAATCAAACTAAAAAAAAAAAATCTCAGAAACTAACATGTGGCCTAGAATATAATAGGTGCACAATAAATGTTTGAATGTTGACTGAGTGATGAAGATGTGGTAGTCCACAAGGATGCTTTATAAATCCTTTTAATTAGTTCATTTCATTTGCTTAGCTCATGTCAGATCTCTTTCACAACGTGTTTACGTATTATTGCATCATCATCAGTGTGTATATCACTAGGCAGGAATGGTTGTAAGGCACATTGGGATTTCAGTGGCAGAGGGCTTTGAGCCAGGGCTAGGGTATTTAATTCTAAAGGAAGGCTGGTCCCCGGGGAAGGTTTCCATCTATCAAGATGACTAGAGTTTGAGACATGATCAAATCCGGTTTAATCAGGACCATCAGGTGATACACCTGGGGCATCTGGGCTGGTGGAGGGGCACAGGCAGTAGTAGCACTAAATAATGGTGATTCTCGAAGCTAGTCAGATAAAAGTATTATCGCATTGAGAATGGTGTGGAGAAACGGAGAGGGGCCAGTAAGCACACATTTGGATTGAGTTTCAGGGCATAGCTGTGTTTTAGGCCTTCTGTTCTTACACAGCATGCCCACCTTGGGTACTCATGACCTCCTTGCCAGTAAATACCATCTATGTGCTTGTATTCCAGACACCTATCCAGCAGCCTACTGCATGGTTCCAATGAACCATTTCACAGGTTTCTCAGACACTACATCATCCACATGACTAACTCAGCAGCTTTTCCCCAAACCTGCTTCTCCTGAATGTTTCCATCTCTGTAGGTAGTATTACCCCCATTCATCAAGATGCAGAAAACTGGAAGTCATCCTTGATTCCTCTAGCTTCCTTATCCTTTATCTCAGCCTATTTGGCTCCATTCCCACTTCTATCATCATCCCTTGCCTCCTAATTGGACTTCCAAGCTCCAATCTCAGTGCCTCCAAATCATTTTACATATTATACCAGACTTCCTTTTATAAATAGAAATTTGGAAAATATATCCTCCTTGTTCAAAGTTGCTAAGACCTCTACTCTTCTCTCCGGCTTCCATCTCTCTCCCCCTCACATTGGGTTATCCTCTTATACTGGACTTCTTTCAGTTCTTCATTGATGCTAGGCTGCCCTCAAACCTCTGCACTTTCACCCACACTGCCTAGACCGGTCTTTTCTCTTATCAGTTTCTTCTTCTGCTTCCAGGAGAGACATAACTTTTTCCAGAAACTTTTCCCTGATTCCTAGACCAGACTGTATCTCCCTGCAAAAAAGAATTACCATGGCATTCCAGAACTTTCCCTGCCATCCCATTCAGTGACTGTTGTTAAGTGGTTGTGTGTCCATATCTCCTTCTAGACTGAGTTCCATGAAGGCAGTGGCCATGCTGATCATCTTCACTGCTGCATCCCCAGCACCCATGACAGTGCCTCCCACTTCCATACATATTTGTTGAATAAAAGAATGAGAGGATGGGGTAAATGGACAGCCCTTCAGGAACCAGGCTAAGTGATGAGTCAGAAAGACAGAAATACAGCAAAGGATGGGGTAAATGGACAGCCTGGGGAACACTTAGGAGCCCACACTTAATTGCTGGTTTATCAAATACTAATCTTATGGACTTCTACGTGCTCCTAGAAGGAAGACCTGAGTTTACCTAAAGGCACAAGATAGGCTTTCAGTCAGACAGACTTGAGCCATAAATCCTAGGAGTGTAATCCTGGCAAGGTACTGGTAGGGCTGATGTCAGAAGTCTTTGAGATAATTTGTGTAAAGTATAGATTGCACATGTATACCAGGCATGGTTACCTGGTATTTTGATGTGGCCCTTGTGATATAGTCATTATGCCATGTTCAACACTACCCATCAAAATGCTTCTGCTGAATAATAATAATAGTTAATAGTTTTGAGTACCTTTCCTCATAGCTGATGTCCTTCTGAAAATTATCTTATTTAGTCCTTATGGGACCCTGTGAAGAGTTTCTTTTATCGTTCTCACTTATGAAGCAACCAAGGCATAGAGAGATTGACTAACTTGCTCAGAGTTTTGCTGAGAAAAATATAGCATTTGACTCTCTTGGTGATTCTACCACACAGCCTCTCATTTGTTCCTAATATTTTTTTTTAACATCTTTATTGGGGTATAATTGCTTTACAATGGGTGTTAGTTTCTGCTTTATAACAAAGTGAATCAGTTATACATATACATATGTTCCCATATCTCTTCCCTCTTGCGTCTCCCTCCCTCCCACCCTCCCTATCCCACCCCTGTTCCTAATATTTTTATTTGAATCTTATTTCTTCACTGTTAAAGAGTAAGATATTTAAATTTAGTTCAAGGAGTATTTATTGAATCACCTACCATGTGTGCAACATTAAGTACTGTGTGCAATTTAATTAACAAATATTTACCGCTGACTATGATTTTCTAGAAGAGTGCTGTAATTTCTTAAATATTCGTGGAGTTTAACATCTTAGTGAGGGTACATTTTTTAAAAAGGCAAGGCAATATATAAAATAGGGATAAAATAGTATCTAGGCATGAAGCTTCCTCAAATGTTTGCTCTCTAATGTAATGCAGATCAGAATTGATCTGTTTTCATCAAGCAGATTCCAAATAGTCCAGGCCCCCAGACAAGTTTTCAGAGAGTTAAGGCACTTTTATACATACCATTCCTGAAATCTCTAAATTAAAAAAAAAAAAAAAAGGCATTTGTTAGTCACAGGTCGTTGGGCAAAATGTCATTCATCTTTTGGGGCAGAATATGGTCTGAATAACTGTCAGCAGAAACTTCAAAGGCTGTGTTTTTCAGGTTTAATTGAAAGTAAATTTGGTTGCACCAATTCTTTAAAGGTAAGAAATAGGACTTCTCAGTCAATTGGAATCAATTCCAGTTGGTTTTTTGAAGATATGAAATTCCTGGGATATTATTGATACCCCTAGAAGGAAGATGTATCCAATGTACATTTTCTCCAATTTTGAGAACATTATTGTCATTACTCTTGTCCTAGAAAGTCAGAGAATGAGTTTGTTCTAGCTTTCTACAAATTTTGCATTTCATTCACAATGAAATAAAGAGCAAAAGTTATCAGAAATACTTTACATCTGCAAATTATTTTATACTTGTTATTCTTGGCTCATCAGATTAAATTGCAATTGGAACATCTCCTTTATAAATGGAGAGTTGATCAGCTTTTTACTTCCGACCACAAGTTTATCTCACCACAGAAGTCATCTGTGGGGGAGGCATTCCTCCTGTAATAGACTGGGCCTGAGGCCCTGGGCCAGTGCATCCTCAAGGGTGTCACCCTTGCTTGCCTGGACGCCTCCAGGGTCTTCATGCAACTGCAAAAGCTTTTTCCTTATCCGGGATCCTGTTTGACCAATACAAAGAAAGAAAGAACTGAAAAACAGAATAAAGGTTACTTTAGGGTCAGAGATTAAACACTCAGCTAGGGGTCAAGGTTTCAAAACCACCCTTACTGTATTCCACCAGGAAAGTCTGATACTTTTTTCGTTTTGCATTGTTCACCCTAAAGGCTTCTACTTTCCTCAGGGCATCCCCTGAATGTCAGTGGGTCTGAGGCAGGGCTGGGAAGAGGAGTAGGGAGAGGGAATGCGGTGACTCTCTGGGTGGGGGGCACTCTGGGGCAGCCAGGGAAAAGCCTGCTCCCTCCTTTCCCCCCACCCCCACCGGCGTCCCCCCTGCCCCCCATCCTCCCCAGCGCCAGCCCTGTAGGGCTTTGGCCTCCTGACCCAGACAGAGCCGGGCGCTAGGGAGCCTGCGGCCGAGCCCGGGTCGCGCCGCCCCCAGCCTCGGGGCCGAGAGCCAAGAGTTCGAGGCCTCCCCGACCCGGATATGCTGAAAAGGAGCCACAGAGGGAGAAGTGTTTCTGGAGTATAGGCGCGCTGTAAGGGGGAAAGAGAGGCAGAGGGGAGAGAGCCCCGCTCGGAGGGGAGCCAGCGGGGCTGAGCTAGCTGGAAAGAGGAGGCGGAGAGCGCCGGGCAGAGGAGCGGCTGCTGCCGCCGTTGCCGCCACTGCGGTGTGCGCTGAGCGGGAGGGAGGAGGGGAGGGACACCCAGGGGTGGCCGCCGTCGGGCCAGCGCGACCCACAGCCCCTGCCGGAGCCTCGCTAACTTTCCGAGGCGGAAGAGGAGGAGGAGGAAGGGGCTTTGAGTGAGTTGGGGGGATGCCGAGGTAGGTGGCGGTCCCCCGGGCGGGAGGAGGATGGGTTCTGATCCCAAATCCGATCTCCCAGCCTCTCCCCCTTGGGTACCCCCGCCCCCCTTCGACCCCCTAGGACTCACTGCTGTCAACTTGCTGGGTAACAGTTTTCCTCCCGGGTTTCAAGTCAAAACTTCCCCGGGGTGGGGTTTGGACGAGGGAAGCAGAGGGGGAGGGAATGTCCTACAGGGGTGGTGTGCTCTTCTCTCAAAACACTTTTTTTTTTAATCCCCGCCAGAAGCGGTCAGTTGCCTGCACCCAATATCTCCGAGCCCTTAGTGTGACCGCCCCGCAGGGCGGCGAGCTAGGCGGAGGCGCGGCGAGGGTTCCGTGAAGCGGCCCATGTCCGGGGCGGGTGAAGACCCCGCTCCCGGGCCCCAGCTCGGGGCCGAGGCGGGTGGTGGCCGGCTGGGCGACGCGGCCCAGGGTGAGTGTCGCTTGCAAGTTGCAAGTTCCTTTGTCATTGTTGCATTTTAAAATGTGTTCGCACATTTACTGCTTGGGGTCTGTGTGTGGGGAATTGGTGCGAGGACCGAGCCAACCTCGTCCTTGTGAACTTTTGCATAGTTAGCATTACTCAAGCAAGTTCTCCAGCACTGCAGCCCTAGATCAACAACCGGATAAGAGGGCGGGATCCGTTGGTCCCTCCGCTCCCCCCTTCCTTTGGCTGCGGAGAAACAGGATCGCTTCTTTCTTAAGCATATGCATTTCAGGGCCTAAGACCCGACAGTGTGGGCTCTGAAGCGCTTCCCCACTACTTCTCTTCAGTCTGTGCGTTCATCAGATCAAGGACTGCCGCTGCTTTCTGAACAAGCCTGCACTCTCCCTTCATCTTCCTGTTTCTTGTGGGCTCGTCTGCAACTCTGATAATCCAGGTTTCTGTGACCAATTGCTTTGGGATGGCTCATGCATACGTTTTCAATAACTGTTTTTGTTTTGAAATACACAGGCTTCAAAAGAAATGCTTTTCAAGGATGAATTAGCTCTTTGTGTTCCTCCAAAGCGTAAACACATTCAGCCTATAAAGAAAATACTTCTGTTTCTGGGAAAATTCCACAATAAGCTTATTAACAAGTCAAACAGTATCTTTTTTCTCTTGAAGGTAACATACTTCAGGTTTTCATTGGTGACAGAGAGCAAGGATCTTAATCTCCTGATGTATTTTCCTCTTAGGGTGGTTCTGATTTAAAGAGTTCTGACACTGATACAAACTAAATAATTTTCCAGGGCTCCAAAACCTATTTTACTTTTTCTCTTGATTTTAAGCCTATCTGATCCATGCCCCCCACCCCCACCCCCTTTAGCAATAACGTAATGAGCTTTTTGGGATTCTTTTTGTTAAGGCAGTAAAAAGTGGAAAAGAAGAAGTGAGTGTCAAACCCACAATAGGTAAGAGCAGAAAACATGCATGACTAAATTAAAATGTGGAATTCAAGGGCTGTGAAATTGAATTATGTTTATCATTGTTTTTTTTTGCTTCTAAACAGTGAGTCATTTTTTCTAAACAGAGAAAATCAGAAAATCAGAACTAGAACGATAAACACGTTTTCCCAGAAGCAGCCCATGTTCCTCACACTGTATTGCCAAGGCAATCATTTTCTTGTCATTAGGCATGCCCTCAGTAGTCATATCAACTCCTTGATGGGATATTTAGGTTCACACTTGAGATGTTCATCACTATTGTTAACAAATGCTTATGTCAAAAATCAACCGCAAACACACTAGAAAAACAATTGATTTAGAACTAGTGATATCTACAATGTCCAACTTTAATAACATACATTTTTTAAGTCAGTAGAAGTTGCAGTGATAATGCACTGTACAGATGTAATGCTGTAAGGTATCACATGATCTGACTTTGAGAAGCCAGAATCTAGAATGGTCTGAAGGAGAATGTGGACTGCATACAACACATTATCAGTGTGGAAACTCTCGGGTTATGTTTTACCTGAAAATTGACTTAACCTCAGCAACATTTTTTTTTTTTTTAGTAGTTTAACTTTGACTCACCACATCCTCTAAGTAGGCATCAATTTAATTGTAAATGTAATATAAAGTTGAGTTTTTAAAAAAGAAAATCCTCAGAATCTTGTTAAAAGATTGTGTCTCAAACAAGCAGATTTCATAAGCTGAAAGAAAAAAGAAAGTTTTGGAGCAAGTGGGTAGGGAGAAAGCTTCAAGACGTAGCCGCCATGGTTAGGGCGGTTTTATTGGTAAAGACGTTAGTGAAGAACCTTTGCCCGCGAGCCATTCTTCTCTTAAGCTCTTGCTCGAGTTCTTTCATCCTCATCCTTCTGTCCTTGGGTTATTGATCATCTTTTCAGAATAATAGTTGAATAGTACTCTGGTAAGATAAGCCTGCTTAGTTAATAGAAACCTAATTTTACAATTTTATATATTAAAATCAGTGAGAAAAATGGAATGTTCTATGAAAGTTAACAGAAAATGTCTTTTCATGAAGGGGGAGGATAAGATCAAGTCTTCCCCTGCGAACAAAGTACAATATATATGTGTATTAATATGTATGTGCATACATATACATATTATATCACATAAAGACATACGGTATAATCTATACAGATATTACTGTGTTGTGATGCCCTATCTATACTACTAACCAAAGGCATAGAAAATTAAAGATGAAAGTAATTTTAGGGGGTCTCTAGTCTGAACTCCCCATCAAATCTAGAATTTCTACATTCTTCCAGATGGTTAGTTAGACACCTACAGTGTAGTGCATTCTCCTTATCAGCATTCATAGTTGTGAAAGTTTTTCGTATTGAGAGCATAGCTCTCTCTCTTTAGAGCTTCTCCCCTTTGGCTGTGATTCTGCAAGCACAATTCTATTGCTCTGAAAGCATGAAAAATCTTATTTGTGCATTCTGAAAATTGTTACAGATCAAGGACTTAAGCTCATATGCCCCAGGCTGTCAGAGGGAACCAGAATGGGTGTGGGAAGGTAGGGAGCAGTGGGGACTGGGGACAACTGTAGAGCGCAGGCCCAGGAGACGGTACTTCTCAGGTCCAGCTCATTGTTGCCATTTGGGTTAATATCTTCCGGTATTTCAAGAGATACTGGAAATAGGGAGTTTTATGTATCATTGCGCCCTTTTTAAAAGTTGGCAACTAATTAAATTCAGTTTTTATCCAGGCCAAACAAAACAACCACACCTGCAGGCTGGAAATGGCCTGTATGCAGCTGATTTTTGATCTCTATTATAGAAAATAGGAAGTAAACCTGTGATTTAAAGCCATTTCCCTGTTTATGACGAACTTCTGAAAGATTGACTTGATTTGCCTTCTCAAGCAATGTACGTGTATAAGTGTCTCGATAAGTGAAGGACAGTTTGGGCCAAACTTATTTTTGTTTTAAGAGAGAATGGCTCTTGTATAGGGGGTTCACCTAATTCTCATTTTTTTTCTTTTTTGGATCAAGCATCTTAAAATTCATTGTGTTATCAATCCTGATAGGTATTTGCTTTTTTGTGCAAAAGTTATTAGAATCCATGTGGTTGAAAGAGCCTTTTGATTAAGTGCTTCCATATTTGTGACTTGTAACTAGAAGGATCTTTAGAAATAACTTAGTCTAACTGGCTCACTTTCTAGAAGAGATGTCCAGAGACTTTAAGTGACTTGCCCAAGGTCTCATACACAGTAGAAATCAGGGTGTTTTGTGGTAAATGTGGTTGAAGTACAGAATGAATACAGCTTTTTTTCCTGTGGATGGATGAATTGAAGATAATCAGCTTTGGACACTGCGAATCGCTTGAGCCTGTTCCGGCCCCTGCAGCCCCCCTCCCTCCCCCATTGCATTTGCCAAGATTTAGACTGTTGGACTGTGTGCTGGAATATTCTTTAATGTGATAATGTGTGATTTAATGCACTCTTCTCTCTTGGGAGAGTCCTCTGAGACTATTAGGCGGACTTTTCATAGCAGGATGCAAAATGCCAGTAAAGTTAATTAAAAATAATTTAAAATAGAAGCTAGGGAGAAGATGTTCAAGTTGAAATTACACAAGAAGAGCTTTGACTTAGAAGCTTAGCTGATTTGTCAGGAATTTATAGTGGCTAATCAGGTTTCCTGTATGGGAAGCCTGTTTATTTCAATTATACCACGTATGCTCGTAATATCCATATTCTTCAACTTTTATCATATCGTTTTATCCTTTTGATTAAGAGTGGCATTTCTCAAAGTGTGTCATCTTTGGGCAGCTTCTATCTCTGGTCCTCAATCGGGGACAATAGTGCCTTTCAGGAGACATTTGGCAACCTCTCAAGACATGTTTGGTGGTCGTAACAGGGGTGGGGGTGGCTGCTCCGGGGATGTAGTGGGTGGAGGCCAGGGATAACCTAAACAACTGACAATGCACAGGACAGGGCAGGGCCTCGCAACAAAGAATTATCTGGCCCAGAATGTCGATGGTGTTGACTTGCTATCCTAGTTTCTCAAGGCTACTGACATCTTTGGCTCCACTCCAGAGTTACAGAATCAGCATCTTGAGAGTAAAACTCAAGAATCTGCATTTTTAACAAGCTCCAGGTGCTCTTTATCTCTAGTTGAGAATCATTGTTTTTAGAGGCTTTTATCTGTAGAGAGACATGCCATATATATATATATATATATATATATATATATATATATATATATATTTGGTAGAAAGCCTTAAAAAAAATCTTGAGAAAAGTCCCTTTTTCAAATTCCGGACTTTAAATCACATCACTCCACGTGTACCGTCTCTTAGAGCTCGTCAGCATTTTTATCCCATATCCCAATTAATAAAACTAGGCCTGAGTATTCATCCTCAAAAAAGTTTCCTGTCAAGATCATATGTACTATAGTACAAATATATTGTGAATATTAGAAAAGAAATATATGAATAAAAATTTTAAAGGATGAGATAAAAATAAGTAAATAAATAGATCTTTTAATACTTTCTTCTGCCCACCTCTGTAGATATTTTTGTCCCACCACCCTACACTTCTCTCTGAGGATCCCAGCATTATGCAATAATAAGGAAAGAAGTCCCTAATTTGCATGTGAGCTGTATTCACCTGTAAATTGGACTTTTGGAATCTGGATTATCTTTTCTCATAGAAACAGAATGATAACTTATGTTTACCTCCATAATCTCAAAAGATTGTTGAAATTTTTATATATTTACAATGATAAATTATAGAGAACATACTCTTATGATTCTGGCAACCACATACAAATAACCAAGAACAAAATTGAGTGAAACATTTTGAATACAGATGCTTGAGAAAGAACAGCCTTAACTGGAAAACTATAAGGAAACTTGTCTAGATTTGGAAGAGGATTTGGGGGCATTTTCAAGCACCTTGGACTTTATATTCCCAATTCCCTTTATGCCTAAAGGAACTAACGTTCATTTTACAAGTTTAGTTAGAGAAGTGCAAGCCTTATCAGCTAGGCATAGTCATTTTCCTTCTAAGTAAAAGAATCAAATGCGTAAGGGGAGGATGTAACTGGGAAAAAACTAAGAGGGGAGGGAGGAAGGAAGTGGTTAAAAAAGGTACGACTAAAAAGTGTTTGGAGAGGTTGAAGTGTTTGAGTTGAGAACTGCGAATAAAGTTCTAAGGGATAGCATGGTATGAACTGAGCTGGAGGGGACCATGTTAAGAAACAAGATGATGGCACAAAATCTTGAGAGAGGCCCTACCTTGAAGTAGGCCCTAGTATATATTTGTGGAATAAATGATTGGGTAAATGGAGGGCTTGATTGCTGTCCAGGACAAGTGTGAGTCATGGCAGCAAAAGGCGATGAACAGCATCGGTTTGGGGGTCAGGGTGGAGGATGGGACTAGGGAAAGCATTTATATGTTTGTGTTTATAATTCAGGATACTTGTACAGAGGATAAATTTTTAATACCGATTTTCATCTCTACTATAGCCTTTTTGTTTATCTTCACATCGTTTATTTCTGCCTTACTCAGGTTCTCTGTGAATGTTCCATCATATCTATCTATCTATCTATAGATAGATATATATGATGCTATATGACAGATACAGAGAGAAATAGATTGATGAATGAAATCTGGGACTTGCAGAGTGATGGGAGAAATAAATAAGTTTACACATACCTGTAATATAAGGTAGATGGAAAGGTTGTAACAGAGGCACAAAGAAAATGATGGCAGAACGTGGGAGGGAGAAAGCATCTCTAGCTGGGGGCATTTGGAAAGACCTCAAAGAAAACTTTTGATTTGAGTTGGACTAAGAAGCATAGTCAGACTCTCCTCTGTGGACATGGATGTGGAAAGCAAGACTTGGAAAGGACTGTTACAGAGTGTGGAGGACTTCACTAAGACCATTGTGTGAGCTGCATTAAAGGAGCTGAGAAAAAGGTAAAGTTGTAAAGATAAGCTAAAGTAATTTTGAGGAGGGCCCTGATTTTCCTGCTGAGGAATTTGTATGTCCTTTCTGTAGGCAATAGAGCCATTGAAAGTTCTTGATAGGGTAAGGATAGGACCAAATTGGTGTTTTTAGGAAAATAAATCTGGTGACAGTTCAAAGGATGATTTTGGAGGGAGAGGCAAGAGTGAAGGCAGTGATTTTCCAGGAGGCTATTATAATAGCCTGGCAAAAGATAAGAGGACCTAGGGCAGTACCAGTGGGAGTAGAATTGAGAATATGGATTTAAGAACGATAGCAAAAGTAGGATAGAGCTCTATCTTGCTGTGAGAAATTGTTCAGGGCATTGATTTTTACTTATTCATTTTTGAATCTCCTAAAGCCAGGCACAGTGTCTAAATTTTGTTCAATGGAATTGATGTGATTGGGCAAAATATTTAATATGGGAGAAGGTGGAAAGGTAGAAATGTGAGGTAATCCACACGTTTGCTTTTTAGCCTGAGTGGAAACATGGGAGGAGCCGTTGAGTCTTCTTTTGATCATGTTGGTTCCATGGAACTTATCCTTAAGCCAGGATAGCCAGTAGGCCACTGAAAAAGAGAATTTGTTACTAGGAGGGTGGTGAGGGTCAGGCGCACAGACTACGAGTTCACCACCAAGTAGCTGATGGATGGGCACAAGAGTGAGAGAGAGAGGACTGAAGACAGACTTGGGAGAATGGCTGCCCTTTTGGGAGGAGAAGGAAAAGAATACAGAGTCCCTAAGGACTGGTCACAGAAGTGTTAGGTGTTTAGAGGTCATGGAAGATGAGAAGAGTTCTGGTTTGTTAAGGGAGAAGCAGGGGGTATAGAAGGCTCCTTTTGGATGGGCGGATTTTGAGCATGTCCACCACACACTAATGGAAAGAAAGCCAGGGGATAGAGAGAGAAAAGATGAAAGAGCATGGGGGCGGACCGTGCTGCAGTGGGTGTTTGTAATTGAAAGAGTAAAATTGTAGGAAGGAAGGAGATGATGAGATCAATCTTAGGAAAGTGGGGAATGTTCCCCTTTGAGATGGGGGTGGGAAAACACGATGAGTGACCATCTAGAGAAAATTTCATGTGAGAAAGAGATTATTGAAGGCCTAGATGTTCTCAGCAAAATAGATGTAACATTTGCTGAGAGCAAGGGGGCGTGTTAGGATGAGTCAAGAAATTTGAGATGTGTAGAAAAGATTGGGAAGAATGAAGAATTCAAGAGGGAGTCAATCTGGGGCAAACAAAAGCACTGCTCAGTAACACTGAGGGCTTAACAAAGAATGAACAGCATGAATTTTTAGTGGACACGGTCAGCATGGTTGATTGCCTTTCTCAGCAAGAAGCGTTCGGGACCTCGGGAATAGAAGCAGATAGAATGGAGTTTTTGTATTAGCATAGGGTTGGAAGTTGGCAGAATGGAAGCAGTGGAGGGGCTGGGGCAAGGGAGGAGGATTAAGCATGTGTGGGAAGAGTGTCTTTGTACCAACTGATCTCGTGTTCCAGGCTGTATGGGGAGCTGGAGAGACCAGCAGTGCAGTTAGAAGGCTATGGTTTCTGGCCAGCAAGAATCATGCCTGTTGGCCTTGTTTGGTCAGTTCACATACAAGGATTTAATATACATAACTGAGTGATCTTTACAGGGCTACTGGGGGAGCTGTGGAATTTTTGGGTGTGTAAGAGCCTTTCCTGTTTCTTTGAACCTCATTTCCTGGATCTTGGTGAGGTGATTTCATGGAAAGTTCTAATAAAAGTGTGCAATTATTTTACTAGCATTATATTTTTATAATAAAAGATTTTGGGGAAAAGGAAACACATAAATTGTCACAGTCTAAAGTTAGGCCATTTGCAAATGGAAAATTAGTTAGAACAACAACAAACAGAGGAGGGAAACAATTCAACCAAATTGTTTTTCTGAGTCAATGTAATTATTCTACTGTATAAAGGCATGGGATGTGATTTTTATGTTTCTATTCCGAAAAATCTTTACTCAATTTTTATTAAGGGGGGATTGATTCTGCACTGGCTAGAGTCTAGATGTTTGGATAGTTGAACTTTGGTGATTCATTGGAGCAGATAAAAGATGCTGCAGCCCTTCCTGCTATCTTAATCAGTCCTGGGTTTTAGATGATTTTCTCTGTCTTTACCTTTTTTGCTCTGTGTCTCTCTTTTTCCCCCTCCTCTCTCTCTTGCCATTAACACTTTACTGAAGTTACTTAAACTTTTCATATTTTCTTTTGACATTAGCATACACATCCTGAAGGAGGTAAGCTTTTTTACTGTAAGTTTTTGAAACTGAGTTGTATTTTACAGGTTCTAGTCGCTTAGAGTTCACTAAGTAGGAACTATGGAGAGTTATTTTAACATTAATTTCGTTTGTGGTTTCTACTTGCAGTCCACTTCTGTTTTCAGATTCACACCCACATGATCTGAAGTAAGATGATTCATATGCATGTGCTTTTATGCCCGATTTTTTTTTTTTGCGGGGGAGAGTACGCGGGCCTCTCACTGTTGTGGCCTCTCCCGTTGCGGAGCACAGGCCCCGGATGCGCAGGCTCAGTGGCCATGGCTCACGGGCCCGGCCACTCCGCGGCATGTGGGATCTTCCCGGACCGGAGCATGAACCCGTGTCCCCTGCATCGGCAGGCAGGCTCTCAACCACTGCGCCACCAGGGAAGCCCTATGCCCGATTTTTAAGTAGTTTCAGGAATAAAGTCTGAAATACATTTTCATGCTAGCACATATACTTTATCAAATATATCGACATATTTGAACAGGAAACCCTGTCAACAAATATATCTTGTGCGCCTACTATGTAGAAAATCCCGTGATGGTTGAAAATGTACAACACATAGTTCTGCCCGGAAGGAATTTGTAAACTAGGTGAGAGAGAGGATGATGTTTACATGTGTGCCAAATTAAATTGTAATCCCTTGTCTAAATATCAATTCAAGATTACGACAAGTACCATGTGACAGATGAGTTTATGGACAGTTGCCAGCTTACTGGTACAGTTCTGGCTTCTGGAGGTTGAGAGCGAATCTCAGAATAACGAGTCAGTTTTGTCTGGGTTGGGCTGTGAGTGACCCCAGCTGATGAAGGCACAGTTTGTAGGTCTTCTTGGTTTGGATTATGCAGTGTTGAACACCAAAAATAAGGCACCTTGTGGTTGAGCAGGTGACAGGCCCTCTGAAGGCAGGTGGCAGAGGGCAGGGGAACAAGCTTCCTCTCCTCACTTTCTGTACTCCAAGAAATGGTTCTCCTACTCTTTTTCATAGGGGATCAGTCTTTAATCTTCTGGGTCTCTATGAATATAGACCTATCCTGTTCTTATTTTTTCCATCACATCATCCAAGCAACATGCAGGATTTTAGGAAAATCTTCTGAGGGGTTTTACTCTTTATTTCTTACTGAGATACAAGGTGAAATTATGGCGCATGGGAAAGGTGTAGGAGTTTACAACCTTAAAATATGTACAGTGCGAAACTAACAGTTTTTCATCCGTATGCAAAATGAATTTAATTCTTACTGAGCCAAGGAGTAGCACGTTCAATCTTTGTGTTAGAAAAATATTTCCAGTTGGAGCAGAAAAAGGTGGGAGGCCCTGGTAGTGGGTATGGGCGAGAAAGTATAGATTTAAGAGAAATTGGGGTGCTGTAACTAGCAGGGTCTGGTAACTGATTGTTGGGGCTGGGGAAATAAGGGGAAAATAGAGAGCTAAAAGTGATTCCGTGGATACCATCGACCAATATACAGACTACAGTTGGAGAAATAGGCGGGGACTGAAGAGAAGTGGTGATGAATTTTGGGAAATATTAAGTTAATTGCTAAAGATATAGTCGTGTAGAGTTGAAACTCCAAATCTACAGGTCAGGGCAGGAATCAGGGTGAAGGTAATGGATCTACAAGTTATCCTCCTGGAGGTGACTGGAACTGCGATAGTTAATGAGATTGCAGAGGTTGTAAAGCCAAAATGGGTTGGTGGTCTTAAAGGAGAATTTAAAGTAGGCAGTGCCCCAAAGAGATGGTCCAGAAGGTCAGAGGCTGTGTTGGTGAATTAAATGAGAGGCTCCAGGTTTTGTCCTGTAGGAGAATTACCAGAGAGGAAGCATCCCCTGACTTCTAACTCATATCCGTCATTCTGAAGTCCAAGAAATCAATTTCAATATACTGCAAATTGTCTTATTATTTGTGGCTTCACCACTATTTGAAATGCTCTTCTCCATCCTCTCTCATTTATTTCAAGATCAGGCTCAAATCATAGCTTTCAAATGCCTTGACAAATTAAACAACTTCCTTTGGTTCACTTTTGACTTCCGTTGGCCTTCCTTCTTGTAACAGTGCCAAATAAGGGTTTATTCCTTAACCAGAGAGATTGGGGCAGAAAGTGTTCTTGATAAAATCACTCAGTTTAACTGAGAGGTAACAGAAAAGTTTTAAAAATTGTGGCACTTAGAATAATGATGATGCTAAAAAAACTAAAGATGGGTGTGTACCCTTGTTTTAAAAAAGGGGAAGAAGGTCATATCCTCAGTTCCTTTTTATATTGTAGCAGGGTTCATTGACTACTGAGTAGGGGAACTGCTATAGATATGGTATCTCTGGATTTCAGCAGTCAGTAAGGCAAATTCTTTCATGGTAGCTTTTTAGATAAGAGTAAGAAGACTATCGTGCTTATAAAATTGGATAGAATATGGAACAGGGAAGATTAGGTTTTGATTGCAAAAAGCAAAATATGATGAATCAGCGAAAACTGTAAGTAGATTTTAGACAATTGTGGAGAAGTCTTTGAATAATTAAGGCGTCCTAAGTTGAAGTAAGCTGTCTTCTGAGGCTGTTTCCCTATCCCTGGAAGTATTCATGCCTACTCTCCTTGGCTTATTCCTGGCAATGCTGAATGTTGATTGTTTTTAACTGAGTTCATGTTTTCAGGTTGGGCTAAGAGATCTTTATGAGCCCATGTCACTCCAAATTCCATGAGCCTATGAGAGTTTGGCTTTAATATGAGTATATTTGCTGGTAGAAAGAACACAATTGAACTTGTATCTGAGGAGGCAGGAGTCAGGGTTCAGTTATCCTGAAAATACATTTTTAGGATGAGGAACTTTAGATTTAGATGTAAGAGTTGCAGGAGATTAAGATAACTGAGATAATGTGTCCTGGTCCCCTGCACCACCCTGCCTTTATCTAACCTCCCCACTACTTTTTTTATAATGGAAAGTGTCTACTTCTTTCTCCCCCCATTTATTTACAGCCCAGATTATTGAGAGATTATTTGCAATACTGCTGCATTTTGCACCTATTCATTTGCGTATCTGTATTCAATTGCATATTCATGTAATTTTTTTGTAATTGTTTTCCCCTTTGCTGTGTATAAAACCTGCTGTTCTCTACCCACCCCCAACCTGTAAACTAGTTGAGTCAATGTCATTTTTCTCATTCTTTTGAATCGAAACACACCATAAGCTGCTAAATGCATAAGAAGCCCTTTGAAGGAGTGAATTTAGATTTTGCTCAGAATCTTATTACTTTTCAAAGTAATGGTAATAACGATTAGTTGATTGAATTGATTTAAGCATTTAATTCATTCAACAAACATAGTATATCTGATTATATAATAACTTATAAAATTACAAAATTTTGTGCCTATGCTCATTCATCTGTTAAAAATGCTTTGGTTATCTTAAAATGTTGATTTGGACAATGAGATTTTAATCTGTGTTAGAACATTAGGCTAAGCAGGTAGGCTTTGCAGTGTTTCTTAAAGGTCATTACGCTTGAGGGATTTTTTTTTTTTTTTCTTTTTTTTGGATCAGTGAAGAAGTAGAATTCCAGAGCCTCAGGTCTTCCTGAAAGCTGCCTTATCTTTGGTTTTTAAAGGTTACATTTGGGAAACATTTGTAGATTTCCACATTGTTCTTAGCCTCTGGGAAATAGAGACCCAGATTTTTTTTTTTTTTTTACTTTTCCCAGACATTTTAGTCTCAGATTCCTTGAGATTTCATAATCTGGAATACACATAGATGATCTGAAATAATGCTGGTATTTGAATGGAAGAGTAAAAATGAAATGGTTTAAAGTTTACAGATAAAGGAGGTATGAATATAGATTGCATAGCAGTAAGAATATACATATTATGTAGATTATAAATGATTTATCATAGATTAAAATCAAATATTTAATTGAAGTAGATCTAACATGCAACAGTCCCAAATTTTAAGCATGAAGAAAGCTGCTAATGCTCCTTTCTATAAGAACTAAGTGAATTATATACTGATTAAGTTTTATGAGGTTTTATAAGGATATCTGCCAAGGACCAGCATTTATATTAGTTCTTCGCTAAGTAAGCATATAAAGTACGGATAACAAGTAGACCAACGTACTTGATGATTGGCTCGTGCATTTACACCTACCTCTGCCTAGTTCAAAAGAACATTTGAGGTAACTTATAAGAGTACTTTTTTTTTTTTTTTTTTGCGGTACGCGGGCCTCTCACTGCTGTGGCCTCTCCCATTGCGGAGCACAGGCTCCGGACCGCTCCGCGGCATGCGGGATCCTCCAGGACCCGGGCACGAACCCGCGTCCCCTGCATCTGTAGGCAGACTCTCAACCACTGTGCCACCAGGGAAGCCCATAAGAGTACCTTTTTAAAAAGAGATCCAAACAGAATAATAGGAAGTACGGTAGCCCAGGAGATCCAAACCTGAGGGAAAATAGAAATGTACAGGTGTAACTGTAGGGTCCAACCCGGTTACTCAATTTTGTCTGCAAATTTGAGGCAAAAAGAAAACATTTGTCCCTCATATGATTTTCATTGTCCATAAGGAAAAAAAAATGACATATAGCTTCTCAGAGGAAGGAATAGTTTTCCTTGTATTCAGTCTGGAAACAGATTTCTAGCACAGTTTCTTACATAGGGATTACTGAATAGATAGATACTGTCCTCAACAGTATCCCTAAGGTTTTAAAAAGGTGCTTATTGTAATGACACTTAATGTAATACTAATAGCAAGTGTGAATGAGCCCTTATTGTATACCAGACACTCCGCTTTCCAGGCATGGTTCCGTTTATTTCCGCATCCACCTTCTGATGTAGGTACTGGTGTTATTTCCATTTTAAAGATTAAGAATCTGACAAAGGTTACGTAATTTGCTCAGGATTCACATAGCTGGTGGTGGACCCAGGCACTCTGATTTCAGATCCTGCTCTTAACCATTTCTCCAGTAAAAAGTACAGTTTAAGGATAGTATTTCTGTCCCAGAGAACCTAATGAGAGTCTTTATTTATCAGGAAGGATTCAAATATCTGGACTTTTAGGTGACAATATTGTCTCTATTTCTTGGAAAACCATGGCATGAACAGTATTGTACATGTTTTAAAAGTTCATTCGTAACTTTGACAAGCTCATTTCATCCTCATACGACATTACTAAATTCTTGTTACTCTTATTTGTTAAAACCATTTAACTATTGAGATAATAAATGTGCTTGACGACAGACTGTTGGGAAAAAAAATCCCTCATCAATAGTTTGAATGATTGTCTTATAGGAGTAAGTTTAAGTTTATTATTTCTACCTACAGTGGGCAGAACTAGAACTAGTTAAAGATCACCTGTCGGTGTATTTATGCTCAAAATAAAGAACAACTTACTACTGAATCAAACTGACGAAGAATAGAATATGTTCCTTTATGGGATATCATTCCTTGGAATTGTGGAGAAAGACTTAGTATTGCAGGGGGCTTTCTATCCTGGGAGGGATATGAAATTAGCTGAGCTGCAAGATCCCTTCCAACTCTGCATTTCATCATTCTATTTCCAATTGAATATCTATTTCTGAGACTTACTCTGTAGTCTCATCAGTAAAATTGAGCTAACGTTTTCTTTATTGTATGGTTGATGGGTTCTGAAGATCAAATAAATATTATATATTAAGTCCTTTGAAAATTGCTAATACTGTAATTATAATAATTCATTAATTCTTTCAACAAAAGGAAGCATTTTTTCTTTCCTTTTTTTCTTATTTAATAACTACATACCAGCTGAGTGGCTGTTATATGGCACATATAATATTTTACATGTATTATTATCCAATTGACTTACTTTTAATACATTTAGATTTTTCTCTCTTTTTAATCACCATTCACTTATTTTATTCCCCAACTGCCTGAGATAAGTAAAACTCGCAAAGTTTTAAATTTAGATAATGCCAACTAGGTAAAATATTATACAATTTTAAATCAAATGGAAATTCTGTTTACCTGAATCTGTCTCATTATCCTTTAGCAAGAAAAATCAAGACTGGAGACAGATTGCTTCTCACCATCATGCCCTTCTTTAGAAAAATAGCAAAAAATAAAGAGTATTGATCCTGTAAGATAGACAGTCATTTCTGAGTAGGACATATTATAGTTAAATTGATCCTTTAGAACTATTACCTTTTTCCTTTGACTCTTTGGCGTAATTCATGCTCATCATTTTCTTTGAAAATTAACTCAAATCCAGTGCTTTACAGAGGGTTTTCTAGGTTTTTCTCCACTTCATTCTAAACACCCCACAGTGTGTATATGAAGTTTTGGCTCTGTTGTTTAGACTTGCGCAGACTCAGATCTACAGATTTTTAGAGCCAAAAAAGTTCTCTGCAACCATCCAGCTCAGTGCCTTCATTTCTGGATAAAGAGAATGAGACCCAGCCCCAGGTACAAAGCTGGTCAGTTTTTGAGCCAGAATTATGACCCAGGGCAGTTTTCATTCGCTTCTGTTTTGTAGTTGCTTGATTGTTTTGTGTATATGTTTGGTCTTCCCAGCAAGAGGATTCGTTGTCAGGGACCAAGCTTTTTTCCCCTCATCCAAAGATTCTTCCGCATTGTCCCTGTTCGGTGGAGGCACAAGAGAATGCTGGGAAGCTAGCCTTTTGGTAGCAGATGCCAGTGGTATATGACTATCCTTTGTTCTAGTGCTATTTTTAAGCTGTCTGCAATTTTTGTATTAATATTGAAAACATATTTCTTATATGTTTATCTATTAGTGGGACTGTTTAATGTTATATGCAATTCAGGTTTTGTATTCTCAGAGTTGTCCTGACACAGAGACAGAACTAAATACCTCTGTATTAATTACTGATTAGATAAAATTGTACTTTCTGATAACTTGGAATACTGTGACAAAGGGGATGAGAAGCAAGGTCTGTGTCTCAGTGTTCGATGGGTTCTTCTAAGTTTTCTGTAAGTTGTATAGTACAGAAGAGCTTACCTAGCACAGTGCCCCTCAAACCTGGCCATATATGATGATGACACCCCCCTCCCCGCATACCACCTGAATTGGGACCCCTGAGGTTGGGACTTGTGTATCTTTATGTTTAAAGTGCTCTGTGGTAGAGAACCATTGGCGTGGAAGAACAGCATCATTGAGATAAGGTCCCCTGTTAAGAGAAAGTTGCTAAGTTGGGAAGGAGTGCTTATATATATATAGTTGGGGAAGAATGGATGTGTATATAGAAACCTTGTAGAAAGATACAGGTTGATTTTTTGCATCATTGAAATTACTTGATTGCTTTTGGGATATGTCTTTTGGGGCCACGTAGCAGTTGAATTGCAACTACAAACCTTCATAAAGCCAGAAAGGAATTAACTAAATAAGGACTATGGCTTCTGCTGCTGCAATTCAGAAGTGATAGACAGTCTACACTGATAACAGAAATCTGTTATTAGAAATTGCTATTTTGTCATCTTAATGAGTAGTGGCTAACCCAAACCTATTGAAAGTTGTAGTAAGATTGGTTCTGTGGCTGGACATCATGGGGCCCATTTTACAGTTGTCTATCAATTAAATCTCGCTCTCATTGCATTTATTCAATATTAGATATAACTGCACACCATTTATGAGGCTTCCATATTGGTATTCCATTAAATATTAAAGAGATGTTAATAAACTAAAAATAGATATGTTAGGAAATCACAGAACAGCCAAGTGGCCACAGAAGTTTATAAAAGTGGTGAATTAGCAAGTCAATTTAAACTTGGAGTTTTTTCTGAGCCTTGCTTTGGGCTGGGTTCTATGGATTATAGCAAAAGCCTGAGACCAACTTTTTTTTTTTTTTTAAATTTTATTTTACTTACTTTTTTGTACAGCAGGTTCTTATTAGTTATCCATTTTATACATATTAGTGTATATATGTCAATCCCAGTCTCCCAATTCATCCCACCACCACCACCACTTTCCCCCCGTGATGTCCATACGTTTGTTCTCTGCATCTGTGTTGCTATTTCTGCCCTGTAAACTGGTTCATCTGTACCATTTTTCTAGGTTCCACATATATGTGTTAATATATGACATGTGTTTTTCTCTTTCTGACTTACCTCACTCTGTATGACAGTCTCTAGATCCATCCACGTCTCTACAGATGATCCAATTTCATTCCTTTTTATGGCTGAGTAATATTCCATTGTATATAGGTACCACATCTTCTTTATCCATTCATCTGTTGATGGGCATTTAGGTTGCTTCCATGACCTGGCTATTGTAAATAGTGCTGCAATGAACATTGGGGTGCATGTGTCTTTTTGAATTATGTTTTTTTCTGGATATATGCCCAGTAGTGGGATTGCTGGGTCATATGGTAATTCTATTTTTTAGTTTTTTTAAGGAACCTCCATATTGTTCTCCATAGTGGCTGTATCAATTTACATTCCCACCAACAGTGCAAGAGGGTTCCCTTTTCTCCACACCCTCTCCAGCATTTGTTGTTTGTAGATATTCTGATGATGCCCATTCTAACTGATGTGAGGTGATACCTCATTGTAGTTTTGACTTGCATTTCTTTAATAGTTAGGAATGTTGAGCAGCTTTTCATGTGCTTCTTGGCCATCTGTATGTCTTCTTTGGAGAAATGTCTAGGTCTTCTGCCCATTTTTGGATTGGGTTGTTTGTTTTTTTAATATTGAGCTGCATGAGCTGTTTATATATTTTGGAGATTAATCCTTTGTCCGTTGATTCGTTTGCAAATATTTTCTCCCATTCTGAGGGTTGTCTTTTTGTCTTGTTTGTAGTTTCCTTTGCTTTGCAAAAGCTTTTAAGCTTCATTAGGTCCCATTTGTTTATTTTTGTTTTTATTTCCATTATTCTAATAGGTGGATCAAAAAAGATCTTGCTGTGATTTATGTCAAAGAGTGTTCTTCCTATGTTTTCCTCTAAGAGTTTTATTGTGTCCAGTCTTACATTTAGGTCTTTAATCCATTTTGAGTTTATCTTTATTTATGGTGTCAGGGAGTGTTCTCATTTCATTCTTTTACATGTAGCTGTCCAGGTTTCCCAGCACCACTTATTGAAGAGGCTGTCTTTTCTCCTTTGTATATCCTTACCTCTGTTGTCATAGATTAGTTGACCATAGGTGCGTGGGTTTATCTCTGGACTTTCTAGCCTGTTCCATTGATCTGTATTTCTGTTTTTGTGCCAATACCATTTGTCTTGATTACTGTAGCTTTGTAGTATAGTCTGAAGTCAGGGAGTCTGATTCTTCCAGCTCCGTTTTTTCCCCTCAAGACTGCTTTGGCTATTCAAGGTCTTTTGCGTCTCCTTGCAAATTTTAAGATTTTTTGTTCTAGTTCTGTGAAAAATGCCATTGGTAGTTTGATAGGGATTGCATTGAATCTGTAGATTCCTTTGGGTAGTGTAGTCATTTTCACAGTATTGACTCTTCCAATCCAAGAACATGGTATATCTCTCCATCTGTTGGTATCATCTTTAATTTCTTTCATCAGTGTCTTATAGTTTTCTGCATACAGGTCTTTTGTCTCCCTACGTAGGTTTATTCCTAGGTGTTTTATTCTTTTTGTTGCAGTGGTAAATGGGAGTGTTTCCTTAGTTTCTCTTTCAGATTTTTCGTCATTAGTGTATAGGAATGCAAGAGATTTCAGTGCATTAATTTTGTATCCTGCAACTTTAGCAAATTCATTGATTAGCTCTAGCATTTTTCTGGTGGCATCTTTAGGATTCTCTATGTATAGTATCATGTCATCTGCAAGCAGTGACAATTTTACTACTTCTTTTCTGATTTGGATTCCTTTTATTTCTTTTTCTTCTCTGATTGCCATGGCTAGGACTTCCAAAACTATGTTGAATAATAGTGGTGAGAGTGGACATCCTTGTCTTTTTCCTGATCTTAAAGGAAATGCTTTCAGTTTTTCACCATTGAGAATGATGTTGGCTGTGGGTTTGTTGTATATGGCCTTTATTATGTTGAGGTAGGTTCCCTCTATGCCCACTTTCTGGAGAATTTTTATCATCAGTGGGTGTTGAATATTGTCAGAAGCTTTCTCTGCATCTATTGAGATGGTCATATGGTTTTTCTTCTTCAATTTGTTAATACGGTGTATCACATTGATTGATTTGCGTAAATTGAAGAATCCTTGCATCCCTGGGATAGATCCCACTTGATCATGGTGTATAATCCTTTTAATGTGTTGTTGGATTCTGTTTGCTAGTATTTTGTTGAGGATTTTTGCATCTATATTCATCAGTGATATTGGTCTGTACTTTTCTTTTTTTGCAGTATCTTTGTCTGGTTTTGGTATCAGGGTGATGGTGGCCTCGTAGAATGAGTTTGGGAGTGTTCCTTCCTCTGCAATTTTTTGGAAGAGGTTGAGAAGGATAGGTGTTAGCTCTTCTCTAAATGTTTGATAGAATTCACCTGTGAAGCCATCTGGTTCTGGACTTTTGTTTGTTGGAAGATTTTTAATCACAGTTTCAATTTCTTGTGATTGGTCAGACTAACTTTTGAGCCAAGACATTTAGTTTTCAAAGGAGGCAAAGTTGGATAGACTGATGATTGTGATTTAATAGTAGTTACATATTTATAATTTCTTGAATATAATGAGACAGAGGATGATAATTTTTCTTTTCTTTTTCAACTTGAGGACTCCTGGGATCATCTAATTCTAGAATTTCACAGATAAGGAAACTTCAAAAAAAATGTGATAACTGTCTCTTAATAAGTATTCAGAGCAGGAAGAACTTTATTTTCCTCTTAGTAGTGGGTCACTACTAAGTTATGTGTGTATGGATCACATGGCATTTTCATTTAGTCAATGGAGAGTTGAGAGGGTCTGTGTTTTAGCACTTGAATATTGGACATGATTCAAATGTGAGTCAAGTGTGTCTAGAGGCTTTATTCATACCTATTTTCTTTTAGTCAGCAATGCTTCATAATACCCTGGTTTCATGAATTAATTTTAATGGAATTAAACTTGAACAGCTCAAAATTATATAATTAATTTCATTCAGCTACAATTAGAGTTACTAATTGAATCAAGCCTACTAGCATGACACCTGGCGGCAGTCAGCTACATGACAGTAGCAGCAAGTATGTAGGACTCTGCGGTGAGAGAGTTCCTGTGTACTAGTGAGTTGGTAGAAAAATCTTTTCTGTTGATCATCTCAGAAAGGCCTTGGGTTGACTGTAGCAGTGGAAAGATTTCTAGAGTTGTTTAAAAAAGTCAAGATTTTAATTGAAAGTAACACATCTCAGGAAGATTACATTTTCTCTAGGATAATGCTGAGTAAATGTTACATAAATCTAGAACATATTGGTTTAGCATGCTTCTAATTTATATTTTACTGCTATCTGAATATGGTTTTGCTTTCTAAAAATACTTAGCATTGAAGACCCTATTTTTTTCAGAAATCTTAGCCTCTGGACTTATTCCCGAGTGTCCGTGCATTTTCATGTGTTGAAATGTGTTTTATTGCAGAACTTTTCAATTGTGAAATCCCCATGGTACATGAGAAATTTCTGCATATGCAGAAATTTTTCCTTCCACTGGAAACGTTACTACAGTTGACTAACAACTTCTGTTTGAATCTCTTTCCTTTCCTTGCTTCCATGGCTTGACATTATCTAGTTTTTCTTCCTTCTCTGACTCCTTTCTAATTGTACAGACCCCCCTTGATAGTCTTCTTTTAATATACTCATTCTTTTGGTGAGTGTATTCATTTGAATGGCTTCAGCAATCAGATTTAGGAAGATGACTGTTTCTTGCTATATGTTATTTGTGTCTTGCAGATTCAAATGTTCAACACTAAACTCATCCACTAGACTGTAAACTCCATGAAGGCCTGGGCTGTGTCTCGTAACTGATTGTATCCCCACTGCATAGTACGATGCCCAGACATCTACCATGTACAAATATATATTTTAAAAATTATTCTCCTGGTCTCTAGGTTTTTCCAGTCAACTCCAGACTAAGAGAACTCAGTCAGCTCCAATCCCATCTTCTCTGATAATGTGTGAATCCTCTAGTTATTTTCTCCCAATTACCTCCTTTCCCATTTTTTATCCAGTTGTCGAAACTCCCATCAACTTCTACCTGGACTGTGCTAAGTTTCCCTTTCAGTTTCCCTTACTCTGCTCTCCCTCTTAGATGCATCCATACTCCAGTGATTCTCAAGGATGTAAGTATAGTAGAATCACCTAAGCCCCCTTCCCCCACCCCAAATTAAATTAGAATTTTAGGTCATGGGGCCCAGGAATCTTTTTTAAAAAGTCCCCTGAGTGAGTTAAAGTACAGTCAGGATAGAGAACCACTGGTGTGTACAAGTTCATTAATCTTTCTTATGTGTGGCTTTGATTAAACAATTCATAAAGATTCAGTGGCTACTATCACTTATTTATTTCACTTTGAAATAAGGTCCAGATTTTTCACCTTGATATTCAATTATCCATAGCATGTCCCTGTTCAAACTTTTACCATCTTATTTCCTAATATCCCTCTTTAAGTACTTCACAGTGCAGAAAGTTGGAACTTTTGCCCAGGTGTCTGCTTTTTGAGTTCACCCATGCTGTTTTTCCACCTGGAATGGCCTTTCTCCCATCTCTACTTTGAGAATTCCTTCTGATCTTAAAGACCATCCAACATGCACCATTTTCTATAGCACCTTTCTTGAGCTTTCAATACTGAAGAGTTTCTTTTTCTTCCTTTGAACCTTTTTTTTAGTGCTCTAGACCTCTTATAATGTTAATTGTACCTTATGTTACAGCCTGCTTTTTGCCTGAGTTATGTTCCTAATAAGACATTACTTTTCCTTACTTCTTGGCTTCCCCCTTGAGAACCCATAAACCCACATATAAATCTCTCACCTTCTTTGATGCTTTCCCTGCCACCCCTGCCCTCTGCATGTATGGACTCACTTCGATCCTTGATGTAACCGTTCCACATTTTTCTATTATGGCAGATCATTTGCTGTTTCAACGACTTCTTTACAATAATCTTAACATAATTTTTACAGTAAAATCTTCACTGCTAGCCATATAGTAGGTGCTCAATAAAGCTCTGCTATTGAGTCAATAACATATGCAACAGTTACTAGAGATACTGCTCCCATTTCTTTAAATTATGGCAGATTTAGAAGCATTTTTTAAAAATCTATAAAATGAAAAAATAGAGAAAAATATGTAACATTTAATGATAATAAATATATATGTTTTTTTTTTTTTTTTTTTTAGAAAAATGTGATAAAGAAAATACTGAGAGAGATATAACTCAAGCCACTGATAGCTGCTTCACACATGGAGAGATGCAAGACCAGTCCATTTGGGGAAATTGTTCAGATGACAAACTCATCAGAAGTAAGTATTTTTGGAGAAAACTGGAGTGCTTTGGGGACATGACTATGATAATATGCTCTCAGTTAATCGTCTGATATAATTCTGCTAGAAATCTGTAAATCAACAGAGTTCATCTGAAAGTGTTTTTCATGAGTCTTTTAAAATGCAGCGCTAAAAGTAGGGTATAAATAATACTATCTGTCAGCTTTCATCCCATCTTTAAAAAGGAAGAATTGACCTATACATTTTGGACTCCATCCTCAGAGAGACTTAAACAAAACTCAATACCTTCTTGAGCAGTGACTAAGTAGAAGTCAGACAGTTCGAAGTATAAACAGACTGTGAAACTAAAAAGATAAAGACGGAGGTAAAGGACGATGAGTAGTGCTTTGGTAATGCCGTGCGGTCCTTGTTCTTCTGGCCAAATGATTCCAACCTGTTTTTTACAGTTAACACTTTTATCACTACTTGGCTTCTTTTTATTCTCTTTCTCTTCTTAAAATTGCTCTGTAGAATATATAAGAAGCTTTGGTTTAGTTTTGTTTTACTCTGGGAATACACTGAAATGTCAGTATCTTTTGAGTGCTATTCAGAATGCCTGTCAATGTCAGGTTTTACTTGTTCTGGTCGCTAAATTCCCCCAGGTGGATTCAAGATGAATTTGCCATATAATGAACAATTTTCTGTAGTGAATGTGTAAGTAGAAAGAACACTACTGTACCACACCTGGAAGGGCATAGGAGTACTACATCTTTTGAAATTCTCATTCATGGTAACAGAATTATCGTGTCACTTCTCAGTTTTCCGGAGTAGACAGAGGAGAAGTTTTATTCTGGGAATCAAGCGTTGTTTTACTTTATTTTTTTAAATTTAATTCTTCACTTCAGACAACTTCATAATACAGACCCTTTTTCGTGTTACATGTTACATTTACTTTGAATCTTGGGATATTGCCTTTCCTCTCTAGAATGCCCAGTATCTGTCCTTAACTGAAACCAAACAGAAAAAAAGCAGGTAGAAGGAAAAAGCCAACTTTGTAGAAAACAAAAAATAACAATAGAAACAGTACTGAAGGAGACTTCAAGTTTTCAAACAAAAGTTCTAAAAGTGAGTGTGTTTTAGTTTAATTTTAGAACCATTTTGGTTTTTTACACCTTTCTATTTGGGAAGGGAATAGAAAGGAAATGAAACTCAGAAATTTGTGAGGAGCGAGATTTATATAGCTTTCTCCAAAGAATCAAATAAACATTATTTCAAGTAAACATTTATCGCTGAAACATATATTGGTTGTCTTCTATCTAAATATTGACTCTACTGTTGTGAAACTTAAGGTTTTGTGAGATACTGGCATATTTTATCTATGATTTCCCAAACAACCAGAGAGTTAGAGCGAGAAGGGGTCTTACAGACAATTTTAACTTCACCTTTTGGGAGGCATAATTGTTTGCTCTTTTTTTTTTTTCCCATAGTCACAGAATTTTAAGTGTGTGTGTTTCATTTAATTGATTTATTCCCCTAATCTCCCTTCCTAGGGCCCACACTAGGAAAACGTGAGTAAGAACTCTTAGGACAAAACCCAACATATAAGTACTGTTGTGTAAGGATGTGGCAAGTCATATTAACATGTTAAAACTTTTGTGTGCTATTTGATGAAGCTCATTTTAGTTGCAGAATTCATACCATTAAAGGGAATGGATTTAAAATGAACTCCTCTCTCTATTGTCTATACTGGTAACATGGACAATGATAAAAAGAAAATATTGTAAAGTGCATGAAATTCTTTATTGAGATGACGATGCAGCCTGTACCATGGGGCAGTGGAGTATTTGGGAACAACTGTCTAGTTGCCTACTAGAAGGAATGCACTGAAGGAATGCAGAGAGAGAGCTTTATGGCCCCCTCTGAGAGGGCTGCTGGGAAAACTGACAGATGAATGGATATTGAAAGATAATGGCCAAAGACAGTATTGTTCTCTGGCCCAAAACATGTTGCCAAGAATTTCCAGATATTTGTGGGTGACTTTGGACTGTGAATTCTGATGACAGAGTTCAAAAACTACATTTTTGTTATTTTCCTGGTCATACTTTTCTAGACAAAGGCTACTCTGTTGGGTCTACAGAAAAGTTTGATACCTCGATTTGCTGGGATGGAGCATTTTATGTCATCTTTAAAACCGATTTAAGTCTGGATAGCATTTGCAAGTTTGATAATCTAATAGCTTCTGCTGTTCCAACTCCCAGATACTAAACTCTACAAACCTAGCCTGACTTTCCATCTTTGGCTTTCCCCATTGAGTCGCTGGCCATCATCTCTGCGTCATTTAACATCTGTCTCTCTTAACCCTGCAGTTAGGGAGATGCTTCAGCATCTAGCCCATTTTGGGGGCCCAGTGAGTCTTTTGTAATAACAATAGGCCCTGGAAAGAAGGCGGTGGCTCAGAGCTGCATGGGGGAGGAGGGGAACATCTGTGGTGAGTCAGGACTGGGCTGGCTCCTGTGCCAGAGTCCTGTGTGGCTCCCTGAGCACCGTGGAAGAGGCGGACAGCTTGCTCTCATGGAATTGATTTTAGTTTCCCACTGTAGTGCGAGGTTGGCTGGATGGAGGCATCATCAGAAAAATGAGGCCGGCTAGGGTGTGGGAACATTTTCAAATGTGCAGCCCACTCTTTTTCCAAGCTTCCATGGGACAGTTCAGCTGCATAAGCAAGAAGTGAAGGGGAGTGACTGTTTAATGAGACTTTTTTCTTATCTATTCTTGAGAGTGGTGAGTGAGGGCTGGCCGCTAATGTCTCTGTTGTCCCAGATGCCTGCTGCCTTCTTTGTTAGATGTTTAAGGCATAATTTATAGGGGACTGTTAGCTGTCAGTGTGATGAGGCTGTTTTTACTTTTCTGAGAATAACCGGGCTCTGGAAAGTCAAGGGAGTGGCTGCTTTGGAAATTGTATTCTAATTAAAGGGTGTATTCTCAGACCTCATAAACGAGATCCAAGCTGAGAATAATTTCCAAATTATTCTGTGAACTTTAACCCTGACCTCAGTGGACCACCCACTTGTGGCTCAAAGTTGGTGCAGGCTCTACACAGGCCTTCCAGCTTCGTGTGCCTTCTCTGGTCCGTCTAGAAAACGTCACAGGTGGCAGACCTGAGGTATTATGCTCTCAGGGCCTAGATTTCAAATTGGTTGCCCTTGAGTTGCTGACTTATTAGAATCCTTTCTGGAAGTTATAAATAAAGGAGAAGAAATCCATATGGAATCGAACATTTCAAATAAATAGGCCATACACAATCTGGTCAGGGAATGTGCACTGTGATTCTCTTTCTTATGAAATTTAAATGAAAAAGATGATTCCAACCACTTAAATTTGTTTAAAAAAAAATCTAAATCAAATCAGTAAAGAATTAAAAACATAAGGAGGTTTTGTGAGGAAATTTTATAATTGGAAAGGGTTTTTTTTACTGTATAAATTTTTATCTTTTATACAGTTTAAAAGTCATTCATATTTGGAGAAAATATTTTGGTGTATAATTTAATTTCTGGAATGGGGCTTACATTTTAGAATTTGTAAGGGTATCTTTCTATGGTTAAGACTGGCTTTTCCCCTCAGATTAGCATATATGGGGCAGTATAGAATTTGGAGCTATGCCTTGTTTTACTAATCATTAGTCCTCTGACTTAGTGGAATAAATGTTGCAGTGAAGTGACTTCCTCAATTAATATTGATTTTTCTATTTAACCCATAATATGCATAAACTGATAACAGGCAATAGGCAACATTTCATGTTTTAATTAGGCTAGAAAAGGAACAGAAGTAACATTTCATCTCAGTCTTTGGGGGGATTTCTAAGGTAGGAAGGAGTGTGTCTGTGTGTGTGTGTGTGTGTGTGTGTGTGTGTTACTGTGCTTATACTCATAGGCATGAGTAAATCTTCCTTTAATTTAGGTCAAATTCTACTATTCTAATTATTTCCTATGGAGAGAGAGCTTACGTTTTTCTTTGTTCTTCTTTCTAAAATGCCTCAGGTCTCTCTCTCAGTTTTTTCTAGGTCTTTCTGAAAATTCTTACTACTTAACTTTATCCTTGGACATTGTTTTTACATAAACGCCTCCTAATTCTAAATGTCATTACTTCACCCTAGAAATTTTCCTTAGCTTCTCTTCTGAAATAAATTTCCCATTAAATGAAACAATTTTGCTCAGCCAGTTCTCTCCTTTGTGATTTTGTAGAATTCCCATGATCTGAAGCAAAGTTAGAATGCTCTACTTAAATGGTAATCCCCATTCTGTTTAACCCATTTATTCATTTTGAAGAGGTTTTAGCTCTCATAATAGTAAGCACTTAATTGGTAGTAGAACGCAAGCCCTCGTTCTCTAATTCGCACTCACCTCTTCTTGATGGAGCTGGTGCATCATGCTTTTTCACTCATGCTTCTACTTGAAACCCTCTTGGCGTCCTCTGAGTTTCCTCTCAACAGGCTCTGTTGTTAGGAGCTCTATCGTTTCTTTTACTCGCCTTTGCCAACTTATTGCTGATCACCCCTTAATGAATACCATTTCATCACATTAGGGAATGCTTCCTCTATCTAAAATACTGAAAGAAAGGCAGAGACTACTCAGGTGTTCTATTTATATACTTAGAGCATTTCTCACTTTGACTATAGGGAGAGAACACCGAGAGGTCAGGATTTAAATGTTTTCAGCGGCTCTCATGTTTTAATGCTCATCTCAGTAAGTATTACTTGGTTTTCTTTAGAATTCACTTTATATAAAAGAGGCCATAAACAAGCACCCCACCCCCTCTCCCCCCAGGTAAGTACCACCCAGTAGGACTGGGAGATGTGGCTTTCCTGCTGTGTTTCTTAGGTAATCTGGTAGTCTTTCCCTGATATCAGTACTTCATGCTCATTCATTTGGGAGTAAGTCATGGTGACATCTATCTTGCTTAGTGTCTAGTCCTCTATTTGTCTCTCAGAAAAATTCTCTTTTTTAATATGCTGACCAAGTGGTGATGTGGCTACAGTTCGGATGCTTTACTTGTTGCTATAGACAGGAATTAACCATCAATCAATGTAAAACCCAACTCATGGTTTGATTTTAGGGTTGGGTGGATAACCAATAGCCATTTCTGATGGCTCCCCATATTTAACACATAGGTCAATGATAGCCATTAGGCTGTGTTCTAGAATGGAGCTCAAGTTCCCTGACGCACTTTTTCCTCGTGGTGCGTGCGTTACCCCGTGCTCATCTGGGTTCTGCCCAAAAAGCTAGGGAGAACCATTGTCCGTGTTTTGTTTTCAGCATCTTAGATTCAGGGACCTGGAGACCAATGAAAGCTGACTGCCAGGGTTCAGACCTTGGATGCATTATTAGTACTGGTGTTGAGCAAGTTCCCTAAACTCTATGAGATCAAATTGCTCATTTTTAGAATGGAGGTACTAATTCTGTATACCTCATTGTGTTATTTTAAAGGTTATACAGGAAAACGCATTGTATGCTTAATTAGCACAGAGCTAAATGGGTAAACATTCAAGTGAATTTATCATTTTTTATTATGATTATTCTTGGGCCCAAGTATCAGTTATAAGGCTTTTTATTTATTTTTTTCTCTCTGTGGTTCCAATGGGTTACACGTCCAGACATCCTGGGTACAGAGGCCAGGTCTTTCTGAGACCATTGATATTTACGTCCATAACAGTAGCCAGCATAGTGGCTGCTACATGGTTTATGCTTAATAAATGCTTGATTACTTAAGTGTATTGAATTAATGAGAGGAGGGCAGAGATTCCTGGTTCATTCATGTCAAGTTCCATATGGAACTTCCAAGTTCCATAGATACTCTAATGATGTGAAGCTATCAAGTCCTAAGTTTGACCGCTGTTCACTGATAAGGCTCTTCTGAAGCGTTTTCAGTGAACTGTGGCAGTGCTCTGGATAACGTTTATTGTCTGCCTAGGTGGGTAGGGATGACGCTTTATGTAGGGCCTTTTTTGGTCCCCTATTCCTTATTTTTCTTGCCTACCTACAAGAAAGAAGTTTGAGACTACTTTAGTTCCCTTCCTCCCTTCTTTATCCTTCCTTCCCTTGCTTTCTCCCTACCTCCCCACTCTCCTCCCTTCTCTCCCTCCTTTCTTCTTATCTCTTTCGCTGCCTAAGTTAGTTTTTATGTTTTGTATTCTATAAAATACAATATTTTTATTATTCTTATTATTCCTATTAATATTATCATTTAATCTATTACTTTACCTTTCATCTTTGTCAAATACCATGACTCATTCAATTTCCAATCTATATCCTACTACACTTTCGTTAAAGATTTTCAGATATTCCTAAAATCTTTTGCTCTTTACTGGGGGAGATGAGATGGTATTGAAGTACAAGTGGTGGATGAGGGCTCAGTGAGGGAGCCAGATTTATTCCTTTCCCATTTGGGAGTTCTTTGAGCCTCAGGGAGGAGCTGAGGCCTGGGAACTCGCTTAGAGACCACCCTGAAAATGCTAACCACTGAAGAAATAAATAACCTTTAATGATCAAGACCATAAATACTGCGGTCTAGATAATTTTAGTTCTCAAACCTCAAACTTCCTGGATCTGAACACTGTGAATTTACTCATAGATTATTATTTGTAGAGCATGTTACTATAATGAACTTTCAGGATTAGGAATCAAAATATAACTTTGAAAACTGAATAAAAAATCAGTTACATTACAATGGAGTGCTAATAGTGTGCCGACATTGTGTTGTGTTGGATACAGGGATGAATAATACAGGTGCGGTCTCCACATTCAGAATTTACAGTCTGGTGGAAGAGACGTGCAGTTCATCTTGAAATGATAGTGTGTGCTTTGAATGCTGTGATGGGGAAGTGCAGGCAGCTGTGTGTTCACATTTCAGAAACACAAATACTCAGGTAGGGGAGAGTCCAAGAGGGCTTTCCAGAGGAAGTGGTGTCTGTTTTGACACCTGAAGGAGTTGGCCAACTCAAGCAGAGCAGGGGATGGAGTGGAGCCAGTGTGTTCCAGGCCCAAAGAACAGTACACCCACAGGTCTAGAGGCAAGAGAGAACCTCAAGAGCCAGCTTGAGGAGAGTTGGAGAAGTTTTGTGTAAGCTGGGATGTAAGATGTGAGATGAGGGGTGGAAAGATGGAGGGAAAGAATCTGTTAATAAGCGTTGAGGGAAGATGGAAGGTATTGAAGGGAGAAGTGACTTCAATTTATATTTTAGTTTGGCTATATTTTAGGATGATTGCTTTTGCAATAGTTAGAAAATAAATAAGAATGGGAAGGACTGAAGGCATTAGGAGATCAACTGAGCCTGTTGTGTTAATCCAACTGAGAAAAGAAGGTGGCTTGGACTGGGGTAGTGGCAGGTGGGTTTGCAAGAAGTAGATGAATTCAGCTTTTTATAGGGTACAATCAATCAGTAAGACCTCTGGGGAAAGGGAATGGCAGGTGCTGGGAAGGAGGCCAAGGTTTTTAGTTTGGACAAATGATAGTTGTGATGAAAGGACAGTGGGGCAAAGGAGTTAGGGACATTGTCCAACTAGAGCTTGAAGTGATGGGCTGTGAATGGCAGATGGGTGGGGAAAGAAGTGAAGACAGGAAGGATCTTACAGATAAGAAAGAAAAACCAGTGATACTAATGAATCCCTAAAGATTTCCATTTTTTTTTAAGAAACTAAACCAAAGAAGTATAGATGCAGTAGGTGAATGGGATAAGTGGAAAGAGAAGATGGATTATGAGAATGGGAAATAGGAATTTAAGACTTCTGAGGTGGAACAATCCCAGGTGAGGACAAGGACCGAAGTGTGGCCCTGAGGATGCGATGAAAATAGCTTTCCCTAAACCCAGAGTACTTGATTGGGAAGAGGTTTCGGAAGCTTCATAAAAATTGCCGTATTTGGGGGCTTCCCTGGTGGCGCAGTGGTTGAGAGTACACCTGCCGATGCAGGGGACATGGGTTCGTGCCCCGGTCCGGGAAGATCCCACATGCCGCGGAGCGGCTGGGCCCGTGAGCCGTGGCCGCTGAGCCTGCGCGTCCGGAGCCTGTGCTCCGCAATGGGAGAGGCCGCAACAGTGAGAGGCCCGCGTACCGCAAAAAAACAAAAACAAAAACAAAAAATTGCCGTATTTGGCAGGTGGGGAAACAGAAATGCAGATGTTTCCTCCAAGCAACATGGCAAAGCTGGGGCTTCATCTGTGTTTTTCTTGCATCTCAATCTCTTGAATTCCTCACCAAACCTTGGTGGCTAAGAAGAAGGCAGCCAGTTTCCATGGTTCTTGAGAACTTGTCTCTGGGTCTTCGCTGCTTTGTGCTAAGGTCAGTCACCTGCTGTAGATCAGAGAGATAGTAGTTTGATATCCTCTAAGCTGAGGACCCTGAAATGAGCAAAGAATAATGGTTTGAAACACATGGTTTGAAGCTGCTGGTTTTCTTTACTGGAAGATTCTAAACGATCTTCTCCATCTAGTCCAGTAGACATACAAAATTGGGACTTAAAAAAAAGATTAATATCGATCAGTGTGTGCGTATCAAGGTATATGTGTGTATTTATTTTTTTCTTAATGGAAGATGTCTCCTCACAATAGTCAGCTCTAGGGAGTAATGTGAAATTGAGTGAGGACATACTGGTGAAGAAGACTTCCATTTAATATTTTGTATGCTATCTTCTGCACTGTATTTTTCCCCCCATGAGGTGAATTATTTTATTGTATTAAAAGCAATAATATTTGAAAAAGAAAATTCTCCCATATAACAAAAATTGATCAGGGTGAGGGCCTAGCTTCCCAAAGCTGCATTAGAGCCCAGTTACCTGTAGGAAATGCTCAGGTCACAGGTAAGCCAGGAGATTCCGCTTCCTTCAGGTTCTGCAGAAGACAGGACCAGCTATATCATTTTGGAGGTGGAGAGCAGTGTAAGATGAGAATGCGGGGCCCCTTGTTGAAAACTTAATGAATTTCACCGTGGCAACAGCAGAGCGTTAAACCAAGTTCACTGCTCCTTTTAAACTTGGGGCTCAGGTGGTCTTGCACGGGTCACATGCCTATGAAGCTGGGCCTGGCTGGAGCCTTGAGAGAGCAGGGATTTAGTTCTGGTAAGCAAAAATGGTATACCTTGTACACATTTTATAATTTTTTTTAGTATGTTCCTGAAATTCAAGAACGAAGGAGTTTTTCTGGGCTTGTCAAATCAGTTGCTATGTTGTTAGTCACAAGCATGAGTGACTTGTGACGATAGCTATGTGAAACAGCTGCCATGCGGCAAGCTCTCAAAGGGAGACAGTGGCTCCCAGCTCTTATCCAGCCACAGAAGGGGTGAGATCTGCTTCCAGCTTTACCTAGGCTCAGTACTGAGAGGGAGGGGCTGCATCGGATTGAGGAGCATCGGTGGAATTCCCTCTCCACTCCTTTCAGGAGTTCCATTGCCCTTCAGCTTGGCACAGCTGGGAGTCAAAACTGTGACTTGTCCCGTGCTTCTTTCAAGGAGTCCTTCAGGACTTGGTGGTAAATCCGAGCTCCATGATTCTCCACCGGAAGCTGGATTCTTCCCAAGTCCCTGGGTTCTGTAGCAAGAGACACAAAAGTCAGGGAAATCTCTTTTAAAACCCTCAGATGCTGGTTTAGAGGGTGAAATTGCATTAAGTGAACCAGAGAAGAGAGTGGGTGGAGAAATTTGTTCTGCTTTGGCATATTATATTTAATTAAATACATTTTCCATGGTTCTTGAGAACTTGGATTGGGAGATTTAAGATTCCCACAGTCTCGAATTGTCACAAATATTGATTCATGCTGGTGTGATCATAATAAGACCGTACGTCTCATCTTTGGATGCTGCCCATACATTACTTGTCTTTATGAAAAAGATATTCACCTGTCTTCTATGTAGAGGCCTGTCTTTGCAGGTTATCTTCTCCATATTCCTTCAACATTACCAAGGTGCTGTCCTAATCACAAAGGTGAGTGATAACGTAGGTTTCAGCGGTGACAACAACACGCCTAGTGAACAGTGTGAGCGTGTGTAATTAACATTGTCTTACTAGTCCTCTGAGTTAGGCTTCTCATTGCACTTCTCCCATATCCAGTAAGCTTTTTAAAGTCTTACCAAATAGCTAAGAATATGAAAATTTACTACTGGGAATGTAAAATTAAACCCCTATTCTTACATATTTAGGACTTCAATATTTTTCACTTTAGCCAATTTAAGAGGGTCGACTTTAGGTCTGGCTTTTTTTTGCAGGAAACAGAACAAAAGGCGTTCGGTATTTTTTATTTAGATACGCATGACTTGCCTTTTAATTTTTTAAACAAAATATTCCTTTTTAATTTATTAAATTTCAAAGATTATACATATAATATATATATAAATATACATATGAATCTGTTTTTATAGAGGGTTGAATAATACTTTTGCCATGAAGTCCAAATCTGTTTGGACTAATTCAAGGCAGGGTGAACAATTAATTTCAGGCTACAAACTCTTCTCATCATTTCTACTTTAAATTTGAGCCTAGTTGCCAATCTGGTACCTGGAAAGTTGATGTGAAGGGGTGTTGGTAGTACATTAGTTTCCTGTTAACATTGCCAGTGAAATGGCAGAACCATAGTCAGTCGTTGTGTGAACCGGTGTTGGGTGTAATATAGCTGTGACTCTTTATTCATGCCGTCAGCTCCACCTTCTAGCATAATCAATTTTATGTTTAACTAGTATCTTGTGTGTCCTCTAAGTCAAGGCTTCCCAGTGTTTGACTGATACAGAGCTTCTTTTAATTTCTTTGAAATCACATCAATTCTTGCCTCCTTTAACTCTAAAGACTTTATGTCTCTTTCACTTTAGCCACCTTACAAATATGGACACACCTTGGACCTTGCTATCAATGAGATCTGCTCTATTCTACGATTTTGAAATCAGAAATTAACTTTCTCATTTCTTCCTGCACTTTACCTTAACAATAATTATGCCTAATCTGCTAACTATGTTCTTTTCCCCCATAGTATCTCATCTCCTCCTTCACTTCACCTACCATTTTTTCATGGCCATCTGGGACCTGCAAATGATCCTTCATTATCCCCTAAATTCTACAATCTTATGCTGTATCTGCCAAGCTTACACTGAAACTGAGGTAGCCGACCATACCATCAGGCTTTTCACTTCACATTCCAAGGGCTGTGGATCATAGACCAAAAATGTTGTGTAGCAGACGGAGCAGCTCTGGTATAAATACGTAGTCTCTAATCTCCAATTAAGGCATCTCTGCTAGTACTAGAGGTACAGTTTCTGGTTGATTTCCACTTGTGGTCCATTCTTGCCTTTTTATTTTATGACATTTTTTAATAAGGACTCGGATTATGTTCTAATTCCTTCATCACGGAGACATGTTATGTCCTATTTAAACACCACCTCCTGGTATTCAAAGCCTGTTCTGGTCTGTATAGCTGATACCTTATCCTTTCTTGATCTATGTTATGGAAGGGTTAAATACAACTAAAATAGGCTTCTTATAGGTCACTTTTCTCAGTCCAGTGGCCTCTTCTCAGTCCTCATTTTTTCTGTAAAATTTGATAGGACGTTTCCTTCTTGAAATTCTTTCTCCTCCTGCTACTCTTGCCCCTCTTTCTGCCTCTGTAGCTATAACTGGCTTCCTTTCAGTCCCTCGGATGCCCTGAGTCCCTTTCTGTCTCTGGGCTTTTGCATTCCAGATCTCACCCCAGGCTTAATTGTCACTTCCAAAGGGAGGCTTTCCCAGACCTCTCAATCTAAAATGGGTTTCCCTATTTCTCATAGCACCTTTTCCTTCCTAGCCCTTGTCACAGTTTGTAATTGATTTTTGCTATTACATGTCTGATATCTGCTGGCTTTACGTTGCGCTCCTAGCAATCAGCATTACTCTAGGACCACAAGAAACTGTCAGTAAACTATATTGGATGAATGACTGTGGGAATAAAATAAATTTTACTTTGTCCTCCACTACTTCCTTTCATGAACTTTTCCCTTAGTTAAAATATGTTCCTTGCTCTTCCCTCTACCTGTATTTTCCTTCTCCCAAGCTTCACTTGTGTTACCTGTCTTTCCACATCTCCAGCCAGACATCTGTGATTTCTCCCTCATTTGGACTTGCAGAGTATTTATCTTCATCTCTCCTGAAGGACTCATTAATTTCAAAGTTGTAGTGCACGTGTGGATGGCCCTCTTCCCTGTCACGAGCTGAAGGCTCCTTAAAGGCAGTATCGGCATCTCATTCAGTTTTGCATCCCTCACAGTGTCTAGCCCAGGGCCATGCATGAGAGTTTGTTCCCAATACGTACATGTTAATTGTTGAATAAATGAAAATTGGTACCTTTTGACTGCACTTAGCTTCTCTGTAGGAGTCTGACGGCTTTGAATTGGTTAAGCTGAAGTAATTTGTCTTAAAATGTGGACTGACTTTCTTTGCTTCTCTTAAGGAGCTAATTTTCCGTCTACAGTTCATGCATATCAAAGAATGCTTTTTATTAGTTATATTAACAATGTTATTACTTAGAGCTTTTTATAGCTAATGAAATTTTTCATATTGATGATCTAACTTGGCCTACCAGCAACTTTATCAGGCAGGTGGGATAAATATTATTATCCATAGATGTGACTGAGCTCAGAAAAGTCAAGCAGTGTGCCTAGGGCTGCACAGCTAATATCCCGATTACCTAGCGGTGATTCTCACGTGGGGGGTGGAGCAGAGGAAAGGGTAAGGACTTTGTGCTGTTTGTGGTCCCCTAGAGAATGCATTAAAATCACAGGCGGAGATGACAGTTTTCCCAAATTATAAGCATATTCCAAGCTGAAAGTTCTAATCCATTTCCTAGTTGGGATTTATTGCCGTTCTACCACTATGAGTGATATGACTGCATCCTGCCTTTGTCTCAGGTCAGAAAAAAAGTTGGGAAAATTACAATCATACTCCTTTGGAATGTCATCTTTGTTGCGATAAATTCAAGACAATTCCTGGGCTTAATATATACTTGATATCTTAGAAAAAAAGGCTACTTTTCGGAACTATTTACTCATTGCTTCCATGAGAACTTGTTCTCATTTCAGGAGATGGGCAAAGAATCTTGGCATCTGCCATTCTTTTTGTGGTATGAAGATAGGCATTTTCCTTCTGCAACAAAAAGAGATCTTAATAGTGGAAGCTGAAGATCTGGGGGATGGGGATGGGCAGGAGTTTGATTCTATAGTCATACCCCTTTGTGCAAAGCACTTGTTCTCATCTCTTCACATTAGCTTAAAAACAGGCCCCACCCCAGACCAATGACCTCAGAATCATTTAGGAGTAGGGTCTAGGCAATCTTAATTATTAAAAGCTCCCCAGTTAGTTCTGAGGTACAGCTCAGACTTAGGACTCATAAAGTTTTTAATCAAATATGTTGCCCTACAACAAATAAGCTTGTATGATAAGCTGAAAACTAGTTTTTTATTTGAACATTTAAAGACTTTTTTTTTTTTTTTTTTAAAGTGGTTCCTTAATAGTTGTGACCATAAGACCCAGAGGAACTGATGGATATGGCCGCCTACTGGGGAGAGTCCAGGTGCTGGCTACCTGTCTTAGCCCTTTGGGGAAGTTGTTTTCTCAAGAGATGTTTTACATTGTTGAGAATGTGCGTTTCTTTTAATTTTGCTATGTAGCACTTTAAGTTTTATTACATTGGTAAAGAACGATTATAATTTGTACCCCTAGCCTTGTTCAATGAAAAGACTTGAAAATCTAAAATTTGATGTGACTATAAGGAATTATGGTGTATCTTAGGATGTTGATATTTATGAAGTCAAAATCGAAGTTTGTTACGGAAGTCAAGTGTTTCAAGTATGAAAACGCTTTTGCCTGTTTTTTTTCTGAAGAATTACAAATGCTTTCTTCTTTCATCTGCTTTAGACACTATGTTCCAAACTAGAGTAAGCTGTCTCTTTCAGTTAAAAATTTCTGGAATAAGCAGCCTTCCAAACACTGTATCTAAGTATCTTATAGATATATTGGAAAGAATATCTCCCTAACTATTAAAGCTAGAGTTTGTTCTTAGAGTAAAGCAAAGTCTCTTATAATAGAGATACAGTTTACCTAAGCGTCATATTAATAAGTAAAAAAAAAAAAAAAAATCAGCTTTTTGAATAATATATGAATTCATATGGTATCAGTGGTATCTAGGCATTTGGGACAAAACATAATTAGTTTCAACTCCCTTTGAGAGGGAGATGTGGATGTTAGAATAAATTGCTGATGAAGTATATACTTTGGAGAACAGTGTATTTCAAAACTTTGTGCAATATCAGCTATTTCTTTCAATGGTATGGAAGTATAGCCTAAGACTGAGAAGATTTATTAGGGGCAGTTTTAAACCATTCTTACTATGTAGAAGTTCATAGTTTGTTACTTAGAACTGGATACCGAAAAGAAGAATAATAGCAAAAATTTATAGGCCTGCTTGGAAAGCATTAATTCTATACAACTTCTGGCACCATTGTTTGTAGCCAATAAACCAAATACTAATCACTTGCTTGTATAAGAATAATCAGTATCACAATATGTAAATATTCAAGAGGGCTTGGTTATATAGTTATTATGAGTTACTCCTTTACAAAACACTGAATAATGGACCTACTCCAGAAAAATCAGCACTTAACAGAGTAAGAAGACTTAGATTTGTGCAATAAGTATATTCTGAGGGAGGAAAGGAGGAATAGAGTTTGGAATAAATTGACTTTATTAAGTAAAAATGAAGAAACTACCTCTATGGAAGGAACTATTTTGCTACCAGGAATAAATATTCCAAGCTTGCACAGTAGAAAATCTAATCATTCTAACCTTGAGGGACTTCTTTCTAAGGTTTCCGTTTTATCATGGAAATTAATCAGGCTATGATATATATATATATATATATATATATATATATATATATATATAGTATGTGTAGTATAAGACCCTATGCAAGCAATTTTCCATCGACTCTTAATTTTTTGAGACATAAACAAAAGACTGTACCTTCTCGTTTTTTGCACAACTCTGTGAAATTTGCACTCTGGGAAATTAGCACAGGTTATCATCCTTATTTGAAACATGTTCAAGAGTCTTCCTGAGAAATGGAGCCCATTACTTAGCCAAGGATTCATCACTCGCTCCCCATTGCCTTTTCCAGGTTTGCTTAGTTTGATAAACACTGGATTCACGATCAGCTCCTTGTCTCCATTAAGCCTACAGAAAATCAGGGGTTTGTTACAGCACTCACTGGGAAGAACTCTTCCATTTGGTTTGTTTTTCTGATGACATCTACAGTGTTAAAGTAAAAATATTTAAACGAAACCGTTCACAGAGTGCATACTTAATGTGCTAGAAGCACAAATGTGTGGGAGTATTCATTTTCTTTCTTTCTTTTTTTTTTTTTACTAAAAACAAACAGAAGCCCAACCACTACTTCTTGGATCTAAAAAACAAAATAGGATAACTCGGCTTACAGAGTCAGGATCTACCATTCTAGGAAGCTGAATAGCTGCGATTATAGCTTGGTCAGTAATAATGACAGATTTTAGTGTCCATTTTAGTGTATGAAACACTAAATTATGAGTTGAAAAACAGGTAGTTTATAGTCCTAGAATAGCACTTCTTGGAGGCTGTGGATGACGTTACATCATTTCAGGGTGGTTTTCTTTTTTTCCCTTTTAATTGCAGGTACACTGTTGTTTTCACTTCTTTGCATATTAATACAAATATGAAAATATTTGTTGATGGTCTATTTGGAAAAGAGGCTTATTACTATGTACATCTCCACCCTCATTGTATCCTTATGATTTTTTTTTTTTTGGCACACAGTATTAAAACTTAGTCCTTTGGAAAATGTCATAATTCAGATAACTTAATTTTTATAAGTCTTCATAAGGGCTGCCTCAACTTAGAGAGTTTCCAGTCAGTTGGGCCTGATGCAATCCACTCTAGTATGCCTTGCAAACTAACTGCTGAAGTCTCACATACTGTTAATGATTATGTATGAAGACTCTGGAAGAACTGGAGGTGTCACTGGAGATGGATACAGACATAGCATAGTGCTTTTTTAAAGTAGGGGAAGGTATACATGTGGCAAGCCAATTAACTTGACTCCTAAATTCTAAATAGACAAAGCATTTGGAGGAAAATGGAATAATGGCCAAAAGCTTGACTGACTTGTCTCCCAGCTCCATTTTGACAGGAGTGAGCCTTCTGGTCAGACACAGTAAAGCAGCAGCATGTAACGCTGGTGCTTAGAGAAAGGCTGTGTGTATGTAGAGAAGGTAAGGGGTGGAGTCCTATGATTTGGATTCTAATCCTGCCTAAAACCCATTAGCTGTGGGGCATTGGGTAAGTCACTTGTCATCCAGCTTCAACTTGTGCATCTTTAGAATATAGATGGGAGGAGTACCTTCCCTCACTACCTCCTGAGGTTGGTGAAGGGTCAAACATGGAAATCTAAATGGAAATATTTTAAATCTAAGCTTATAGATGGATATTAGTTATATATAATGATGAGAATAACTAGTACCTGGTTTAAAGGTCGAAGTGCAGGACCACTTTGAGTTATGCCTTGAAAAGAATGGAATCTCTTCCATAATTGCATTTTTAGGCTGATCCAGAGATACTAAGCAGAGAACCAGGGAAGAAAATGAGGTGTGATTCTCTGAATGCTCTCACTGGTTATCCAGAGTTGGGGGAAGAGTCAAGTACACATATCATGGCCTCTTTCATATGATCTTAAAAATAACCACCCAAAACAGATCATCAGAAAATGTGCACTGAATAGGCCCCTCTTATATTTAAAGCTGAAAATTAATTTTAAAATAAATGAAGTCTCTCAGTCAGATAAAAATATACAATAGAATATTCTTCTACAAAAAGAATACTCTTTTTGTCCTTGATTTCTGGTAATATCCCACTGTATTAGTGTTTTCAGTATAAAATGATGCTTCTACCTAAGTTACTAATCAATAGGAATTTACTTCTGTGTGGATTTATGTGCTTAATAACTGGAATTCTGACTTTTCTTAACACTAAATTAACTACTTTAAAATGGAAAAAAAAGGAATATGCAAATACCAATATACCAACCATGCTCAGATTTAACAAGTATCAACATTTTGCCAAATTTTCTTGTTTTCTCAGTTTGTTTTAAAAAAAAAAAAAAAACATGTTTTGTTCAGCATGGCAGATTGAACATATATATCCCTTTCTCTTTGGAAATCTCCCTTAAATGACAGTAAATTAATAATATTAAAAAAGACAAGTTTAAATAGAGAGAGAACAGACAAGGACACAACAGTGGATCAGAAATGTTGAGAACTTTCTGAATGATGGAAAGTAGATGGAAAAATAATAACTGAGTTTGTAGCACTGAAAGCCAGAACTGAAGTGTCAGTATAATGCAATACGGTACTTAATACCCCCTAAAAGTTCAAGATTTGGAGACACCTGGGATCTTGGAATCTGGGGTGAAATTTGGACTGAGAAGAAGAGGGCAGGTGGAAAGTTTGCACACACAAGGCTTAGACCATCAGGTCCCTTCCACCCACTGAATCTGAGCAGCTGTGCTACTCCCACTCCAACCCTCACAAGACACAAAAGAGTGATGCTCTGGAGAATTTAAACCAGGGAGGCTCCAGACCTCGGACACCTGGAATGGCAGAGCATGGGAGCAAGTGACATACTGACCACAGGGTGCTTGGTGACAGTTAACTCCCTGCATGACAAGACACAGACGCAGTCCCAACCTCCTTTCCCCTTAATCATTGATGGTCATGAACCAAATATCACAAACCAGAGAAAAGTACTTACTTTTATATTTTTCTTGCTCATTAGTTTTCCAATTTTGGAAAAAAATAAATGGAAGAGATTTCATCTTACCTCCTGTCGGCTACCATAGTCCCTAGTAGCATTCCTGAGCTCCCATCAACTGGCTGCGAGCAGAGGGGCTATGAAGCTAGTTCAATTAGTCATTGTTGGCTGTAGGTGGACAGAAAAGTGCTCAATCCCTACTACGACTCCTTCAGGTTAGTCTGGCTCCCAATGAAGGTCCCTCTATTTAAGGTGTCACACCTTCTCCCCGCCTCATACTTCTTTCTCTAGAGAAAGAAGAAAATTTTAACAACTGTGTTAATAGATATTATCTAGGTGGCTTAGATTTTAAATGACAAGGTCCTAATGAGGTGGGTACTTAAACTGATTCTTTTCGGATTGTTTTCTAGATATCATGTCATATATACGTTGTTTTCCTACATGTTGACAGTGAATCATGGATCTATACTCTTATAATATTAAAATTAAGGAAGGTGCCTTAGAGATCAGTGCGTTCAACCTCTATTTTTTCAGTAAGCAGAAAGAAATAAACAGTTTGTCCAAAGATAATCAGGTAGTTAGTGGCAGGAGCAAGGCTATAATTTTTGAAAATGGTCTTTGATTATCAATGAGAATATCTAGTTACCCCTTGCAATTTGTAAACCACAGTGTGGGATTTGAAAGGCCATATTAATAGAAAATAATTACTAGAAATTAATAGGAATTTTAAAGTCCCCAGGTAGATACATTTATTCAATTCACTGTCCAGTTGCCCATTTTGTTCTCCCTTAAGAGTTTATCTTCATGATAAAAATTGCTTTGGTCAGCATTCTACCCACCTGTGGTTCTGGTATTAGAATTCTGATTCTTTCTCCAGTGGAGTGCACGAGGCAAGAGACAAGGAGAATCCCTGGAGGGAGAGTATGTTTTTTGGAACCTCACCAAGATGTTACTAAAGCCTGTGTGTTGCTCAAATAAACCCTGTGGAGTTGGAAAAAGGTTGAGACTTACTGCTAGAGAATTGTGTTTTAACTGAGTAATGGAATCTGATTTAGGAAATTGGAATAAAATATGAAGATTAGGACAAATCAGAGTGATAGTGTTATTTCTAAAATCTGTGCAGATTCATAAGAATAGTAGCAAGATTCCCTCACAACCATTCATTTTACTATTAAAGAACATCAAATAATTCATGCAATTCTCTTTAGCCTCAGAACAATTTTCACCCAATTTCAATATAAACAGATTTGTGCGTTTCAGGGAAATGGATGTATGTATTTCTTTCTTGGAAGGTAATTAAAGGATAAGATTTCTATAAATGTTTCCTAATATTCCAAATTGTGATTGTATTTTACATTTATATACAGTTGATGGCCCCTTTATGTAACTTCCTAAGAACCCTTTTATTGAGAGTGTCTTTATTCACAGTAAGTATTTAAGCCAATTTCTGGTCAGTTATACCGAGAGTGGTCTTATAAGTGAATAATTTATTATAATAACGGCTTATATAGTAAAGAAGCATAATATCTGGAAAAATATTGTCAGGAATTGTTTATGGAAGCACAGTCTATGATTTTTCTACTATATTTGTTTATAAGTTGAATTAGGCAATAAATATGTGGTCCAAAGGGCTGTGGAATATTCTCCAGCCAAACTGGCTTCCCATCAGTTTAGCAAATGTGCTGAGCCCTCTTCTGCTTCAGGGCTTGTCATGAGTTGTTAACCTGGCCTGAAACCCTGCTACTCCTCTTTGCAAGGCCCCTTCCCCTTCAGATCTCTGTAGAAATGCCATTCCTAGCTATCCAGACCAAAATAGTTTCCCTTGTTATCCTCTCTGGTAGCAGTACTTTTCCTATATAGTACTTACCATCATTTTAAATTGCATATTCTGTTTATTTTTATTTAATGTTTAAAGTCTTTTTTTCACCTCTATTTAGTCTCAGCACTCTGTCTGATACATAGTAGATGTTCAATAAATATTTGGCAAAAGCATGCATAACACATAAAGAAAACATAATTTCATAGATAATGAGTACTTCCACCCACTCTTTTATCTTCAAGTGCTAAGTAACAATCTTAGTTTTTTTCTACTGGCTCCAGTTATTATTTGTGTGTTTTTGTCTACTATTGGAAAACAGAGCATTGTTCTTTTGATTAAATTAATATGAGGTCAGTGGTGATGAATAAACTTGACATTCTCATTTTTCCAATTCTTTTGAATTACAAATAATAATTGGCCGTTTAAATGTGTGGAATAGTTGTGGAGCTTTGGAGGATGAAGGTAGTTGCTACGGGTTCTAAAAATCATCTGGATTAAGTAGAAGAAGTCATTATATCAGGGAGGTATGGGAGAAGGCAATTGTGCTTATGTTTCCCTTGTTTACTTTTCTAGGCATACAGTATGTACTTATTAAGATTTTATTTAAATGGCTGAAATTGGGAGCTGTAAAATGAGCGTTATTTTTTCCTTGTGTCATTCCTTCATTTTTTCTAAGTGACGACTGTTCAAAGTGCTGGAGCAGATATTCTGAAGTGATGGGCACTTCAGCACTTAATAAATGCTCATTGAGTGACTATACAAGTGCATGAATGACATGTTTCTTGCTACAGAGGAGCCTGCAGTCTGGTCGAGAAGGGCAGACCTTTAAACAAATTTTGCTCTAGGGGTAGAGAGGAAGGAGATTTAGGGTCAGCATGTGATGCAGTGCTAACAAATGAACCTTGAGGGATGTCTCCTGGAGGGTTTCTGGGAATGGTATTTTTATATTCTTAAAAGGGACAGTTGGAAAGAGCTCCCTCTTTTTTTCAAGGACTGTCATCATCTCTGGATATGGTGCCTGGACCGGTGTCAGGGAGTCTTGTAACTATGAAGGGAACAGTCAGATGGGAAAGTTGACATGCCAAGGATGGTGGTGAAAATATATCGATAGAACCTGTGAAATTAATAATACTAGAGCTACCGTGTTTGGATTTCTTTTTATGCAAGATAATGTGTATCCATAAGCTCTGTGAGGGCAAGGTCTTTGTACATTTTGTTCATTGTAAATCCCTTATGCCTAGAACAAAGGCTGGGACTAGAGTATATACTCAACAAATATTTTATAATAACCTATTTAATTTATCAATAGTATGCAGCCAAAGGTACCTTGATGGATTTTGTATGTTGTAGTGGCAAAATCAGAGGAAGAAATGTTTGTATAAATGGTCTCAATCATATTCATCTTTAAACGTGGCTAATGAGTTTGTTCCTCTGTGTTTAGTCATTTCCTGGTGCTTATGTTTGGGAAACGTTTTATTTTCACAGAGGCTAAAATTGTCTTGATACATTGGTGAGGACAAGAATCTAAAATTCACATTCCTCCAATCAGTCTCCAAAAATTTAAAGCAGCCCTGTAAGGAGGTGCGGGGAGAGCTTTTATCTCAGGAGGAGACAAGATAATGAGAAAATAGTGTTATTTTCACTTATTCACTTGCATATTGAAACCTTTCCAATATGTTTAAGTTTATAATATGTTGTTCACATATAAGAAAGAATTTTAAATTCATATATGTGAATCTACTTCTACAGGTTTAGAAAACTGTATTGCACCATTATTCTGAATATTGTTGTTAGTTAGTTTCTGGGATAAGCAGCTTATTTATTACTTCCTTATGGGGAAACTCACAGGATCTCCTATTAGGGTTGGACATGACAGTTAGGACCATCCCAGTCTTACTGTCAATTCTGAAAACTTTGCTTGGAGACCTATTTTCAAATTATGTCAGAGACAGCATCATCTATAATGAGAACTGCTATTAAAAGTTAAGTACAGGGCTTCCCTGGTGGCGCAGTGGTTGAGAGTCCGCCTGCCGACGCAGGGAACACGGGTTCGTGCCCCGGTCCGGGAAGATCCCACATGCCGCGGAGCGGCTGGGCCCGTGAGCCATGGCCGCTGAGCCTGCGCGTCCGGAGCCTGTGCTCCGCAACGGGAGAGGCCACAACAGTGAGAGCCCCGCGTACCGCAAAAAAAAAAAAAAAAAAAAAAAAGTTAAGTACAAAGGCTTCCTTGTCTTGGGCCATATCTTAAAAGAATGTGTTGAAGAGTGAAAAGCCATACTAATAACAAATACTCACCAATGAACTTTAATGGTTATGTGCTCCATTAAAGCTCTGAGGAATTCATAGTAACAGAATTTACTTTTTTTTCTGATTCACTTGTATAAGCTATTGGAAATAAACGGACTTTTTAAACGTTCAGTTAGCAGTTCATAGTTTCCTCTCCCTAATTTCATATCTCCTAACCGGAACTTCATTTGCATTGCCACTCCTGTAATCTGAAGGAGATACCAGTTTTACTTGTACATTAAGTTGGATTTACTTTTATTATAGGGAGGGGGGAAAACTTTTAGCTCTATAATTTGGTACTGACTTTTCCTAGGCTGTTTTCAAAAAGGTCACTTAACTACTATTTTTGATGCATTTCCCTACACATAGTTTGATATCTCTAACTGAATCTTTAATTCCCTTGTTATAACAGAGTTTCTTGAATCCTTGCTATAGCTTCACCATCCTTATATTATGCGTTTACAGCAATTCCCTAGACTCATGAAGGTGAAGGATGAAGTTTATAATGATATTGAATACCAAACTGTTGCTTGATTTATTCAGGAAGGCTGTTATATACTGGGATCAAGTGACAGCTTAAAAGCTAGTATAATTTATCATCATCCGTTAATTTTCACTGGGTGTCCACTGGGTGCTGAACATCGTACAAGGCTTTTTGTCAGCAGCTATGTGCCTGATAAGGTTGATGGAACTCTGAGAAGACGGAATCTTGCCCTTAAGGCACTTGCTGTATAATCAAAGGCAAGTCAGCAAATGCCTAGAGTTGTCAAGCTCTGTGTACAAAACCTATGTAGCAGAAAATATTAGGGTTCTTGTCAGCAAATGGAGGTCCCACTCTCATTAATACCTATACAGCCACCAGGAGAAAGGGGGCACTGGGTGGACCAAGAACAGGTGTCTACTGTGGTCCAGTCCCCATTTGACTGGCACAGATTTCTGTGTGTGTCTACACAGATATAGTTTTTTTCCCTACATATCATTTCAAAATACTCCTACCTAATGAGATCCAGTTATCTTTTGAACAAACATTATGTACTCTGCCTCTGCCTAATGAGAGACAAATCAAAGTTACATCCCGATGATATATCTAGAGCTAGTGTCATATGGCTATTCCACAGATCTCTGGGTGACCTTTATTCCTCTGGAATGACCCAGAAATCTGGTCTCAATCAAATTTGGACGTAGTGACTCATGATCTTGGAAATTATGGCTTAAAACATATCTGATTGTATAAGGATGAAGGAAGTATAGGATAGCTGCCATGTAAACTCAGTTACAGTCCTGGTCTAAGGAATATCCATATTCCCCTGATTCAGGATAGTCCAGAAGATGCTGTGGTCAGGGACTGTCATCTAAGCATCTCTATTCAGTTTCTACCCTAACCTTGGGTTTTGTGGCCAGTGGGTGGATTCCCGAGGATTATCTGCTAAGAAGTTTTCCCTTGTTGGGTCACCTTCATGGCCATCTCTGAGAAGGGCTTTGGGGAGAATTCCCTAGCAGGGGCCTTAGCAGTTTTTTTCTTGTTGGTAACAAGGACTTAGATTCAGGGATTGCCTTAGGGTAGAACAAGTTACGGGTCTTTATTTGCTAGGCTAGGGATTTTTTTTTTTTTCTAGCAATATAAATTCTTTAACATCTTTGTTAGGTGCTTATCAATATCCTTTTTTTTTGGAGGTAGGGGTTGCATACTTCATTTTCTGGCACAAAAGTTGTGTGTCAAATAATGATCTTTGACTCTGGTCCCTTGCCTTGCCACTTTAGTTTCAGAGTTCAGGGATCCCTCTGTCTCCTTTAGTCTTGATCTAATGGCTTCCTGTCACTAGCTCTACTTACGTGGGTGGTGAAGCTTGACCCAGGCTGTATGCTTCCCCAGGCTCCTTCCCCAGGCCGTATCCCTTGTGAATGAGTTGCATGAACTACTTAGTAGGAAAGGCACTTGAGACAGCCTGGAGTTTCAGGCTTCTGCAGCTCTTGCGCCTCCTTAATATCCCCTTATTCCATTTTCCAGCACTTCACATTTACCCAGTCAGCACACTGCATTCAGACTGTAACAAATAATTTGGCTGCTGAAATTCAGGTAACATATCTGAACTTTAGTGGTCCGACATTACTGGCTACCAGGGCTATTTCTTACGGGTTTGTATCTGTGAGTTGCACAAAGGCAAGTGGGGGCCAAAATCTAGCCCTTGCTCTACTCACTAAGGTTTGCGCTCAGGCAAGGAAGGCTTTTTGAAGTTTGTCTCTACAGAGGGCAGTACCTTTTTCGGTTTACAGAGTAGCAAATTTATGTGTGAGATGCTGTCTTTGGCTGTGTTGCTTGCAGGTAAAAAAAAGCTTTCTTTAATAAAACTGTCCGCATTTTCTAGTCAGCTTTTATGTTGGCCAGTTAGAATCGAGTTTGTTGTTTTATTGTAGCAGCTACTGAAAGCCATGAGAAGTCCAGTATACCAACATACGGGTAGATTTCTGCAAAGCCCCCTAAAGCTCCAGCCTTCCTGTGCATGCAATCTGTGTCCCAAGGACTGATGACTGCTTGTTTTAACTAGCTACTTTGCTACTATTTCATACTGACAGCTTATTTTCCAGCTAAGATGGAGTGATCCTCATTTTCCCCAAACTTAGTTTTGCCTTTACTTAGTTTCCCATTTTAATAACCTACTCCTGATGCAGATTTTTATATTATATCACAGACCTTTGTTTCAAGGTTTTTGACTTGTACCTTGCCTTACCAGAGAGCCTTATCATATAGAGAAGGGCTGAAGGCACCCAGAGGCAGGCTGGGTCGAGGACCTACGTCAGAAAGCAGTCTGCACCTATTCAAGCGTGTCAATGTGTATATTAAGTTAAAACCTAAGAGTGCTGCATGCTTCTTAACGGGATGTCTTCTTACATGCTTTGTGGTCCTTGAAAGCTGTAATCAGTGTGTAAAGACTCTGGGTGAATTCTGAAGTTTCAAGTGTTTGGGATTTTCAGTATTTGCTTTTTTAGTTGCCAACTACCCTAATTTTACTCTAGTATACGTCGCTTAATGTTTGTAAATGGTGACTTGGTTAAGCATTTCTGATGTGTTATTTAAAAAGGTAATACTTGAATATGTTCTATCCCATTGTGATAGAAGATCAGGTGCTTTTAAAGTGATTACTTCTAAAAACAAATAATAATAGTTTGAAAAATCTTTTTCTATAAACCTCATGGTGAAACACTAGCAAGGTCAAAGAAATGTTTAATTAATGGTCTGAAAATTGAAGTGAGGTGTAGCTACTTAATACTTCCTGACTTGCTATTGTTTTGAGAATTCTGAGGAAAACTTCTATTTGTTGAAACATAACACAGGAACAGTAGGACTTTTCAAACTTCTGCTTGCCCACTATCGATCTTAAAAACAACAATAACAACAAAGGAAATGCCTTTTTATACCTAAAAAAAGTATATGTGATATATATATATATATATTTGTCCTGAATATGCCCATTATCACCTATTAGAAAACTCAGGAGTCATTCTTCAAAAGAACATGAAGGCATCACATCCCTTTTAAAGTTACCATATTAAAAAATATTGTAGTATGTAAAATAGGTTTTTGGAAGATTGTGTCTTTGTGCTATTTTTTATTCATGTATTTTCAGTCATACAAAAAACACCATTTAAGCTATTGATTTTCTGCAAAATATAAGCACATATACATTTATTTAGATATTTATTATACAATTATAAATAATTGTGCAGAGGTCACTTTCTCAGTTGAATCAAATGAGGGAAATACCTATTGAGTCAGTGAACGAAGGAGACCACAGCAACCAGAGGTCTCATCTTCACTATGGGATTAGATGGGAGGATGATATGCTCTTTTAATATATAAATGAAGCTTGTAGACAGCAATCCATAATGAAAGCTGCTAACTTAAACTGAAAATAGTCTATTTTCGAATATATGGGTGGTGAGCTTCTATTATCCAGATAAGTTAACTAGAAACTGATATTCAGTAGCTGGCGTAAAGTAAGGCCAAATTTGTCATCCATTTGAGGATAAAAACAAGCATGAGAGAAAAGCTCCACTTGGATGGGATATAATAAAATTTGTGTTATTCATCGATGTACTGTCTGGGGACTTTTCAGTAATACATGCAAATATTAAAAGAAAGTGTAGCTCGCTTTCTTTAATGATCTTTATTGTTGAATTTATTCTTCTGTTTGTATATTTATTTGAAGCCTGTTTATTTACAAGAAGGTTTGGGGTTGATTTATAGGGGGGAGATAGAGCACCTGGTAACAGAATAAAAAATAAAAGGCAAGTAATAAATCAGAAAGAAATGGCGGGGGAGGGGATTAAGTAGGGGAGAGTGAAGAGGGAGAAATCAATGGGGTGGAACTGGGAAGATAAACCTCCCCAGGCCCATGAAGATCTATCATTTTGCCAGTGAAGGTCCTAGTGCCCAGGGAGATGTAATACCTTTCTCAAGCTCACAGAACCAGGAAATACTGACTCCAGAATTCAAACCCTAGTGGGTCTTGTTTGTGAAAGCCTGCGCGCGTCCCACCATCTGTTGTTGGCAGTATCTTGTTGAAGAAGACACTTGTGTACCGATTGCTCCTGATATAAAGGAGACCGACTGGTCCTAGCTTGCCTGGGACTGTCCTGTTTTTAAAACCACCGTTCTGCCACTCAGCACCTCCCTCAGTCCTGAGTAAACTGTGGTGGATGGTCACCCTGCTGGCTTTCCTTCCAGCCACCGTAAAGGAAGAAATTTGACAGAGTTGTATCACTGTCCCCGAATGGCAGCTGAAGGCTGGGGTACTTTTCCTACAGAACTGCGTGATGCATGATTATCCCTCAGTGATAGTCGGATCCTGTGTTATAAAGCTGAGCTGCTGCTTTCTAAGATCCACCAGAGGCTGTGGATTTGGCAGTGGTCTTTCCACTGCTACTAATATATTGTTTTGTTTCTTTCTTGCTAGGGAAGAGTGGTGTCTTTTGGGTCATTTGGGCTAGGGACAATTTACATATATTATATGTTGATATACTATACATAGTTGTTCACAGGCTTTGATAGAAGCTATGAATGTTTTAAAATGAGTCCCAGCATTAATTCCATGGCTAACTCAAAGTTTTTTTTTTTTTTAACATCTTTATTGGAGTATAATTGCTTTACAGTGGTGTGTCAGTTTCTGCTTTATAACAAAGTGAATCAGCTATACATATACATATATCTCCATATGCCCTCCCTCTTGCGTCTCCCTCCCATCCTCCCTATCCCACCCCTCTAGGTGGTCACAAAGCACCAGCTGATCTCCCTGTGCTACGTGGCTGCTTCCCACTAGCTATCTAATCTATTTTACATTTGGTAGTGTATATATGTCCATGCCACTCTTTCACTTTGTCCCAGCTTACCCTTCCCCTCCCCCGTGTCCTCAAGTCCATTCTCTAGTAGTCGATGGACACTTAGGTTGCTTCCATGTCCTGGCTATTGTAAATAGAGCTGCAATGAACATTGTGGTACATGACTCTTTTTGAATTATGGTTTTCTCAGGGTATATGCCCAGTAGTGGGATTTCGGGGTCGTATGGTAGTTCTATTTTTGGTTTTTTAAGGAACCTCCATACTGTTCTCCATAGTGGCTGTATCAATTTACATTCCCACCAACAGTGCAAGAGGGTTCCCTTTTCTCCACACTCTCTCCAGCATTTATTGTTTTTGGATTTTTTTGATGATGGCCATTCTGACTGGTGTGAGGTGATACCTCACTGTAGTTTAGTGATTAGTGATGTTGAGCATTCTTTCATGTGTTTGTTGGCAGTCTGTATATCTTCTTTGGAGAAATGTCTATTTAGGCCTTCTGCCCATTTTTGGATGGGGCTGTTTGTTTTTTTTTATATTGACCTGCGTGAGCTGCTTGTAAATTTTGGAGATTAATTCTTTGTCAGTTGCTTCGTTTGCAAATATTTTCTCCCATTCTGAGGGCTGTCTTTTCGTCTTGTTTATGTTCTCCTTTGCTGTGCAAAAGCTTTTAAGTTTCATTAGGTCCCATTAGTTTATTTTTGTTTTTATTTCCATTTCTCTAGGAGGTGGGTCAAAAAGGATCTTGCTGTGATTTATGTCATAGAGTGTTCTGCCTATGTTTCCCCCTAAGAGTTTTATAGTGTCTGGCCTTACATCTAGGTCTTTAATCCATTTTGAGTTTTTTTGTGTGTATGGTTAGGGAGTGTTCTAATTTCATTCTTTTACAAGTAGCTGTCCAGTTTTCCCAACACCACTTACTGAAGAGGTTGTCTTTTCTCCACTGTATATTCTTGCCTACTTTATCAAAAATAAGGTGACCATATGTGTGTGGGTTTATCTCTGGGCTTTCTATTCTGTTCCATTGATCTATATTTCTTTTTTTTTTTTAACATCTTTATTGGAGTATAATTGCTTTACAATGGTGTGTTAGTTTCTGCTTTATAACAAAGTGAATCAGTTATACATATACATATGTTCTGATATCACTTCCCTCTTGCGTCTCCCTTCCTATCCGACCCCTCTAGGTGGTCAAAAAGCACCAAGCTGATCTCCTTGTGCTATGTGGCTGCTTACCACTAGCTATCTATTTTATGTTTGGTAGTGTATATATGTCCATGCCACTCTCTCACTTTGTCACAGCTTACCCTTCCCCTTCCCCATATCCTCAAGTCCATTCTCTAGTAGGTCTGTGTCTTTATTCCTGTCTTACCCCTAGGTTCTTCATGACATTTTTTTTTCTTAGATTCCATATATATGTGTTAGCATACGGTATTTGTTTTTCTCTTTCTGACTTACTTCACTCTGTATGACAGACTCTAGGTCCATCCACCTCACTACAAATAACTTGATTTCGTTTCTTTTTATGGCTGAGTAATATTCCATTGTATGTATGTGCCACATCCTCTTTATCCATTCATCCAATGATGAACACTTAGGTTGCTTCCATCTCCTGGCTATTGTAAATAGAGCTGCAATGAACACTTTGGTACATGACTCTTTTTGAATTATGGTTTTCTCAGGGTATATGCCCAGTAGTGGGATTGCTGGGTCATATATCTGTTTTTGTGCCTGTACCATACTGTATTGATTACTGTAGCTTTGTAGTATAGTGTGAAGTCCAAGAGCCTGTTTCTTCCAGCTCCGTTTTTCTTTCTCAAGATTGCTTTGGCTATTCGGGGTCTTTTGTGTTTTCCATACAAATTGTGCAATTTTTTGTTCTAGTTCTGTGAAAAATGCCAGTGGTAGTTTGATAGGGATTGCATTGAATCTGTAGATTCCTTTGGGTAGTATAGTCATTTTCACAATGCTGATTCTTCCAATCCAAGAACATGGTATATCTCTCCATCTGTTTGTATCCTCTTTAATTTCTTTCATCAGTGTCTTATAGTTATCTGTATACAGGTCTTTTGTCTCCTTAGGTAGGTTTAATCCTAGGTATTTTACTCTTTTTGTTGCAATGGTAAATGGGAGTGTTTCCTTAATTTCTCTTTCAGATTTTTCATCATTAGTGTATAGGAATGCAAGAGATTTCTGTGCATTAATTTTGTATCCTGCTACTTTACCAAATTCATTGATTAGCTCTAGTAGTTTTCTGGTAGCATCTTTAGGATTCTCTATGTATAGTATCATGTCATCTGCAAACAGTGACAGCTTTACTTCTTCTTTTCTGATTTGGATTCCTTTTATTTCCTTTTCTTCTCTGATTGTTGTGGCTAAAACTTCCAAAACTATGTTGAATAATAGTGGTGAGAGTGGGCAACCTTGTCTTGTTCCTGATCTTAGAAGAAACGGTTTCAGTTTTTCCCCATTGAGAACGATGTTGGCTGTGGGTTTGTCATATATGGCCTTTATTATGTTGAGGTAAGTTCCCTCCATGCCTACTTTCTGGATGGTTTTTATCATATATAGGTGTTGAATTTCGTCAAAAGCTTTTTCTGCATCTATTGAGATGATCATATGGTTTTTCTCCTTCAGTTTGTAATATGCTGTATCACGTTGATTGATTTGCGTATATTGAAGAATCCTTGCATTCCTGGGATAAACCCCACTTGATCATGGTGTATGATCCTTTTAATGTGCTGTTGGAATCTGTTTGCTGGTATTTTGTTGAGGATTTCTGCATCTATGTTCATCAGTGATATTGGCCTATAGTTTTCTTTCTTTGTGACATCTTTGTCTGGTTTTGGTTTCAGGGTGATGGTGGCCTCTTGGAATGGGAGTGGTCCTCCCACTACTGTATTTTGGAAGAGACTGAGAAGGATAGGTGTTAGCTCTTCTCTAAATGTTTGATAGAATTCGCCTGTGAATCTGTCTGGTCCTAGGCTTTTGTATGTTGGAAGATTTTTAATCACAGTTTCAATTTCAGTGCTTGTGATTGGTCTGTTCATATTTTCTATTTCTTCCTGGTTCAGTCTCGGAAGGTTGTGCTTTCCTAAGAATTTGTCCATTTCTTCCAGGTTGTCCACTGTATTGGCATATAGTTGCTTGTAGTCATCTCTCCTGATCCTTTGTATTTCTGCAGTGTCAGTTGTTACTTCTCCTTTTTCATTTCTAATTCTGTTGATTTGAGTCTTTTCCCTTTTTTTCTTGATTAGTGTGGCTAATGGTTTCTCAATTTTGTTTATCTTCTCAAAGAACCAGCTTTTACTTTTATTGATCATTGCTATCTTTTCCTTCATTTCCTTTTCGTTTGTTTCTGATCTGATCTTTATGATTTCATTCCTTTTGCTAACTTTGGGTTTTTTTGTTCTTCTTTCTCTAATTGCTTTAGGTGTAAGGTTAGGTTGTTTATTTGAGATGTTTTTTGTTTCTTGAGGTAGGCTTGTATTGCTATAAACATCCCTCTTTGAACTGCTTTTGCTGCATCCCGTAGTTTTTGGGTCATTGTGTTTTCATTGTCATTTGTTTCTAGGTGTTTTTTGATTTCCTCTTTGACTTCTTTAGTGATCTCTTGGTTATTTAGTAGTGTATTGTTTAGCCTCCATGTGTTTGTAGTGTTTTACAGATTTTTTTTTCCTGTAACTGATATCTAGTCTCATAGCATTGTGGTTGGAAAAGATATTTTCTATGATTTCAATTTTCTTAAATTTACCAAGGCTTGATTTGTGATCCAAGATATGATCTATCCTGGAGAATGTTCCATGAGCACTTGATAAGAAAGTGTATTCTGTTGGTTTTGGATGGAATGTCCTATAAGTATCAATGAAGTCCGTGTGGTTTAATGTATCATTTAAAGCTTGTGTTTGCTTACTTATTTTCATTTTGGATGATCTGTCCATTGGTGAAAGTGGGGTGTTAAAGTTCCCTACTATGATTTTGTTACTGTCAGTTTCCCCTTTTTTGGCTGTTAGCATTTGCCTTATGTATTTAGGTGCACCTACGTTTATGTTGGGTGCATAAGTATTTACAATTGTTATATCTTCTTCTTGGATTGATCCGTTGATCATTATGTAGTGTCCTTCTTTATCTCTTGTAATAGTCTTTATTTTAAAGTCTGTTTTGTCTGATATGAGAATTCCTACTCCAGCTTTTTTTGATTTCCATTTGCATCGAATATCTTTTTCTATCCCCTCACTTTCAGTCTGTATGTGTCCCTAGGTCTGAAGTGTATCTTTTGTAGACAGCATATATATGGGTCTTGTTTTTGTATCCATTCAGCCAGTCTATGTCTTTTGGTTGGAGCATTTAATCCAGTTACATTTAAGGTAGTTATCGATATGCATGTTCCTATTACCACTTCCTTAATTGTTTTGGGTTTGTTATTGTAGGTCTTTTCCTTCTCCTGTGTTTCCTGCCTAGAGAAGTTCCTTTAACATTTGTTGTAAAGCTGGTTTGGTGGTACTGAATTCTCTTAGCTTTTGCTTGTCTGTAAAGGTTTTAATTTCTCCGTCGAATCTGAATGAGATCCTTGCTGGGTAGAGTAATCTTGGTTGTAGGTTTTCCCCTTTCATCACTTTCAATATGTCCTGCCACTCCCTTCTGGCTTGCAGAGTTTCTGCTGAAAGATCAGCTGTTAACCTTATGGGGATTCCCTTGTATGTTATTTGTTGTGTTTCCCTTGCTGCTTTTAATATGTTTTCTTTGTATTTAATTTTTGATAGTTTGATTAATATGTTTCTTGGCATGTTTCTCCTTGGATTTATCCTGTATGGGACTCTCTGTGCTTCCTGGACTTGATTAACTATTTCCTTTCCCATATTAGGGAAGTTTTCAACTATAATCTCTTCAAATATTTTCTCAGTCCCTTTCTTTTTCTCTTCTTCTTCTGGTTCCCCTATAATTGGAATGTTGGTGTGTTCAGCGTTGTCCCAGAGGTCTCTGAGACTGTCCTCAATTCTTTTCATTCTCTTTTCTTTATTCTGCTCTGCTGTAGTTACTTCCACTCTTTTATCTTCTGGGCCACTTATCCATTTTTCTGCCTCAGTTATTCTGCTATTGATTCCTTGTAGAGAATTTTTAATGTCATTTATTATGTTTTTCATCATTGTTTGTTTGCTCTTTAGTTCTTCTAGGTCCTTGTTAAACATTTCTTGTATTTTCTCCATTCTTTTTCCAAGATTTTGGATCATCTTTACTGTCATTACTCTGAATTCTTTTTCAGGTAGTCTGCCTATTTCCTCTTCATTTGTTTGGTCTGGTGGGTTTTTACCTTGCTCCTTCATCTGCTGTGTGTTTCTCTGTCTTCTCATTTTGCTTAACTTACTGTGTTTGGGGTCTCCTTTTCGCAGGCTGCAGGTTCGTAGTTCCTATTGTTTTTGGTGTCTGCCCGCAGTGGCTAAGGTTGGTTCAGTGGGTTGTGTTGGCTTCCTGGTGGAGGGGTCTGGTGCCTGTGTTCTGGTGGATGAGGCTGGATCATGTCTTTCTCGTGGGCAGGACCACGTCCGGAGGTATGTTTTGGTGTGTCTGTTGACTTATTATGATTTTAGGCAGCCTCTCTGCCTAAAGGGTGGGGTTTTGTCCCTGTCTTGCTAGTTGTTTGGCATAGGATGTCCAGCACTGTAGCTTGTTCACCGTTGAGTGTAGCTGGGTCTTAGCATTGAGGTGGAGATCTCTGCGAGAGCTTTTGCCGTTTGATATTACCTGGAGCTGGGAGGTCTCTAGTGGGCCAGTGTTCTGAACTCGGCTCTCCCACCTCAGAGGCACAGGCCTGACACCTGGCCGGAGCACCAAGACCCTGCCAGCCACACGGCCCAGAAGAAAAGAGAGAAAAAAAGGAAGAAATAAAAATAAAATAAAGTTATTAAAATAAAAAATTTTAAAATTATTAAAAAATAAAAAGTAATAAAAATATTAAAAGGGAACAAGGAAAGAAGACAGCAACCAAACCAAAAAACAAATCCACCAATGATAACAAGCACTAAAAACTATACAAAAAAGAGAACAAACAAACAAACAAAATGGACAGACAGAACCCAAGACAAATGGTAAAAGCAAAGCTGGACAAAATCACACAAAGAAGCATACATATACATACACACTACAAAAAGAGAAAAAGGAAAAAAAACCTATATCTTTTGGGAAGTCTGAGGTCTTTTGCCAGCGTTCAGTAGGTGTTCTGTAGGAGTTGTTCCACATGTAGATGTATTTCTGATGTATTTGTGGGGAGGAAAGTGATCTCCACATCTTACTCCTCTGCCATCTTGAAGGTCTCGTTTTCAAATTACAGGTGTAGGAACAGGTTTTGTTGAGAGACAGGTGGAGAAGCAGGTTGGCATAGAGCAAGCCAGCTTGCTGCTGCCCGCAGTCCGGCCCTCGGTTGCCACAGCCGTCTGTCGGTCCCGTGAGCCTCAGAGGGAGGACAAAAGAGGTGTCCCTGTGGCCAGGACAGGCTCTCAGCATAGGCGATGGGAAGGACCCGAGCGAGGAGCTGAGGTGGCTATGGCCGCTCCCGCTGCGGATGCCGCCGATTCCCCTGGGCCGTAGGTGCCGGAGAGGCCGTGTCCTCAGGATTGTGGCGCCCGGAGCACAGCGCTCGCCTCAAGGTTTATTTCTTATGTAACAGTATGAGATGAGTATTCCAGGTCACTGAGAGGCTCTGTTCCCTGCTGCCACGCAGATTCCTTCTGTTCGGTTTCTCCAATATCCCTTAACATATTTCCCTCAGCTGTGGTCAAAGCTGGGTTGCCCAAGTGCAAGAAAAATAGTATAGGGAGGACACACCCAAGTCTTAAGGCCCCGGCCTAGAAGTGGCAAGAATAATTTCTTCTCTCAGTCCTTCAGAGCGAACATGGACACGTGGCTGAACTGAACTGCAAGGGAGGCTGGGAAATGGGTTATCCCCACGCCCAGGACAATGGGGAGGATGGATCTGGTGAACAGCTAGCAATCACCCTCTTCCAGGCTCTACTTAAAGACGTTTAAGTACTTCCTAAATGTTCTTTCTGAAATGGAGGAAAGTGCTCAATTCTCCAAACTTCTAAAAGTTGTATTGTGTTGTTTTGGGAAGAAGTACATCTAAGCCCTGACATCTGGTGATTTATTTTGCAATACTTAAAAAGGAATTACTGTTAAAAGTGCTAACCATTGTGATAGCATCATAAGACAATCCCCTCCATCCTGTGAGGCCTCAGTCATGTAATCAGAATTTAATTGGGATTCTCAAATGATCAAGGTTCCAAAAAAATTACAGTTCCGAAATATATCTCAATATGTTAGTACACACATTAAATAAAATGAAGATGGAGAATCAGAAGGCCCTTGGAGGGGAACTAAGGACACAGAAATAGAAAACGCCAGGAGCTTCCAGAGTGTGTGTTAGGGTGCTGGGTCCACCCAGGGTCTGCACACTGGGAAAGGCTTGCATCAAGCTTATACCTGGTTGTCTAATAGCACATTTATTTTAGTTGATTTTAGCCTAAATTTAGATTATAACAATAAAGTAGTATAGTTTTGTCATATTAGTGCATATTGAAGTAAGAGACTTTTAAAGCTATTATTGTGTGTAGATGCATATTTTATGTATATATAATAAAACACTATTTTGTTATAGATATGTATAAATAAAGTCTGCGTGTGTGTGTGTGTGTGTGTGTGTGTTTGTCTGTCTGTCTGTCTGTCTGTCTGTCTCATAGTGACCGTGGAGTAGCATAGTACTTGGTACCCAATAAAAGCTTTGTAACTATCCCTAGGAAGAGTAAATTCGGTTTACACCAAGTCAGTTTCCCCTGTCCATATTCTATTCCCCATATTCTATTTTGTTCATTTTGTTACTGACAATTTTAAATCCTAAGCATTTAATTTAGATTTTTTTTTGTATGTGTGCAACAACCATTTAAACTGACTAAATGGCATGAGAATTCTTTTGTAATTTTATTAAATCTGACTTGTGTAAAGAGACCAGCGACTGAAGATGATTTGCACATGCTAATAGATTATACGCTATAGCAGAATGTTGCTTTATATTGCTACTCCAGCAGCTGCAGTTTCAAGTATAGTTATTACTAGCTCCAATATCACCCAGTTTTTTAAAAAAAAATTTTGTCAAAAGAAGTTCACGCTATTGACTCATTACTGCCATATTTATTATTATTGAAAATCACTAGATCTAATTCTGTTGGTTTCCTTCCTGATTGAAAACATTTGAACCTAGAAAGCACAGTATTTCTTAAGACATTTGTAACTATTCATCATGGATATTAAAATTACAATCATGCTGCATTGTGTGAACAATGATTTAAAAAAGAAATTCTTTACACGTATGGTAAGCGGGTGACCAGTGCTATCCAGGTTTGGAGATGCTGAATGTTCCTATAACTGGTATTTGAAATTTTGATGTGTATTGCATTTGTTACTGAATATCAAGAATACATTTTTTTGCTCATATAGAGTAAGTTTAAAATGGGGTCTTTTGTAGAAGCACCCATCCTGTTTAGAATGATATAACAGATGCTGAACGTTCACATATCAAACAAAATGCCAGCCTTCTGTAGAAAAGAGGTGTCAAAAAGTTTCTTTGTACCTTTAACGCATGTGATTATGTACTACAAAATGCAGAGTTTGTAAAATTTCTTGAATATACAGGCAAAAAAATGAATAATTCAAAACAACTCATAAGTTCTACATTCTATTGTCCCTTTATAACGCAGGCAGAAGATAGCAGTGCACTCCCAATAGAGCTGAATTTGCACAAGTTACACCTCTGAAAATGCCAGATGGTCTATGGTCTACTTTTGAGAGCTGTCACATATGTAAAGATTTGAAAAAAGAAAGACAGCTGAATGAGAGCAGTGGATCATTAAAGGGAGAGTGAGGGTCCCTAGGCATCACTTGTGTTTTAAGAAGCATTGTGTCGTTTCCATATTAGTGTGCTTTTTTTTTTTTAAGCCATACACAACTTTTACACAATAAGGAAAAGAAATCTGTTTAAAACCAAGTAGTTATGGTTTAATCAGTCAGACGTTTCTGTTCTTTATTCAAGAATAAAATCACATTCCTGATTTGGTTTTAGTTGTACTTTTACTGTAAGATTTAATGCACATCTATGAAAAATGATCAATGAAGTTAAATGTCTTAAGATAATTCATATATCTAGGGTTTATCCAGTTTTAATTTGACTTATATATTGCATGCATCTGACAAAATCATAATGTTAAGAAACTGGAATGAAGAGATAATACTTGGTTACGTGACCCATAATACAAGCTACACTAAAAATAATTAGGTGGCAGTGAAACAAAAATGAATGTACTATCATTTATCTGCCAACAGAAATAGATATCATTTTGAAGACTGAAATGTAGATAAATCATTAAGGATATGTTTGAATATCACTCTGGCCATACCCAGTAATTTGCAAAAAGTCAATTTTGATAGTAGGAAAAGGTCAGACCTGTCGGTTTCAGAATTTGGTGGCAAGACCTGATGTCTTTTGCCACCTTTATTTTTACTCATGGAGAATGTTTATTACATAATAATTTTAAATTGATCTTGGATTATGGAATATGACAGGGCCTTTTTGATTGATAAGTCTCCCCAGCATTGGTCAGTAACATTTCAACTTAACCCAGCTCTCAGATTGCTTGAATTATTCTTTGCAGAGAAGAAGTGGCCCAAAACATTCCATTTATTTGGTGCGATTATTGGAAGGAGCTCTGAAAAGAACACCAAATTAGGTTTAACTGTCTTCTTTGGCACCCCGTTAAATACATATGCATAACTAGCTTTATGTTCAATAGCAGTCATTAGGATGTCATTCTAGTTGATACAAGAAGTTACAGGAGCAGCAAATTAATCTCTGGATTAAATGATTGCACACCCATAAGGAACAGATCTTCTGCACAAGCCTTGATTGTTGATTTCAGTTTTGAGAAGGGCATATATAGCTAGTAAACAGAGAAGTAACCTTCTTTTTTCTTTTCAGCAGAAGTTAGGAGAAAAACAGAACATTTTCATAAATTTTATAGCTGTTACTTTGTGTTATTCCCAAATAATAAATGTTTAGAAAACTATTCTCCTTTATCACTAAAAAACTGAATAACTCTAAGAGGAGTTCATATATTAGTTTTATAAATTGGGTATTAATAGACTTGGTATGAAAGGATGCTTTCATTAAGCAGAAAAACACCAAACTTTTTTTCTTACAATATGCACATTCATGAGTAAAATATTCTGGTATGTTAAGATGTTTTTCCTTAAGAGACATAGGATATGTGAACAAGAATGGAAGTAAACAATGTGTGCTAAAGAGTCACTCAAATGCAAGCTGTCTTGTTTGTCAAAAATATATACCAAGTCTTAGGTAGTCCCCAGATGACAGATAATTAGTCCATTTTAGACTTATCAGTGCCATGTATAACTGTTACAGTTTTGCATGCAATACTTTTTCTAAACCAAAGACCTCTTAGTATTCAGATTTAATTTACATTTCCTAACTGTTCATAATCATAAACAGAAAAGACTAAAACAGCAGCTTCAGGTTTTAAAATTCCAGGAAATTATATAATAGTAAAATTTGACACCGACCGTTTTTTGTTGTTGCTGTTGTTTTGATGAAATGCTATGATTGGTCACTCTGCTTAGGAGCTACACAAGCAAGGTAAATGTTGATTTTAAGAACCTCATTACCTAACCAATGTAAACAGATAACATTTGGGGTTGAGATCAGGGCTCTTAGCTGCAAAAACCAGAATCCATTTTAGCTAATTTATAGAAAATAAATGTATTAGTAGCAATAGACTCTCCCAAGAGTTACACAGCCAAGGATCATGCCCATCCATTCAACGGGGCTTTCCTAATGAAAACCCCGCTAATGCTGCACCCTAGGCCCACTGGTCTGCTAGGAAGTGGACACCAGACACTGCACCCACTGCCAAGACCAACAAATGCCTTCTTCGCTGTCTGTGCGAGAGGCTCCACGACCCAGGTGTGGCTGCCATCTTGCATTGGTACTTGTGCACCTTCTGCACTTCTGCATACTTCTCCGTGGTAGAATGTAAGTCACGTATGTGCCCTCTAACTCAAGAGGAATGTAGGGAAGAGATAGAGCACGTTATCAAAAGCTATGAGGGTATTCAGAAATGCTGGGCAGACAGATGATCACTAGTCACCCGCTTGTTTTGTGATTTGTTGTCCAAAGAATCAAAGTAGTTTGCCCTTTTTAGTGTCGTGCTAATAAAATGTTCTTTTATAATTTTCTTTTAAGCTCTTCATATATAGACATTTAATACATCTGAAATTTCTTTGTATGAGATACACATGCATTTGCATGTGCACACATATACATTTTGGGGACTTTCTCTGCTGTTCCATTGGTTTATGTCTATGCCTGGACCACCACCACCATACTGTCTCAGTTACTGTAGTTTTAAAATAAGACTTTATATCTGGTAAGTCAAGTCCCACATTTGTCTTTTTCTTCCTTAAAATTTCCTTAGTGATTCTTGTACTCTTACTTATAAATTTTGGGATCAGCTCGTCAAGTTCCGCAAATAAGCCTTTTGGAAATTTTATGGGAATTACGTTAAATAAATTGGGGAGAATTAACATATTATCAGAATTAACATATTTATACTCTCTCCATTTATTAGGGTTTTCTTTTATGTCTTTCAGTAATATTTTGTAATTTTTGCCACGAAATCTCTGCCGCCTTTTTTCTAGCTTAATTCCTAGATACTTATAGGGTTTTTTGTTTGTTGGCGTGTTTTTCTTTTTTTGTTGCTATGAAGAGTTCAATTTTTCTTGCATATTTGCTAGTTGCTTACTGTTGGCTTGTAGACTTTGGTTGGTTTGAATATGGTTCATCGTGTGTAAGTCTTGCTAAATTTTTAGTTTTTCAGAATGTACAGTCTCTTAGATTTCCCCTGGAATATTCAATTATGTACCCATCTCAGAAATTTTGTTTCTTCCTTTCCAGGACTCACCCGTTTTTTTTTCTTTTTGGTGTTTATTGTTTTTGCCAGTGTAATGTTGCATAAGAGGGTGAAGGTGGGCATTGTTTTCTTGGTCCTGACCAAACAGGAGCACTTCTCCAGTGTTGACTTTTCATTTTGCTAGATGCGTTTTGCCAGATTAAGGAAGTTCTTTTCTATTCCTATCTTTCCATAAATGGTTTATTTTAAAATCAAATTAAAGAATATGGAAAAGGTTTTCTTCTTCAGAATTTAAAGTGGAATTAAAAAGAAAAACAACTATCTCGTTCTCTCTTATCCAGCTTTGATACCTGACCTCATTGTTCCTTGCCTCTTATCTCAAAAGGTAATTGAGCAGTTTATCATTTTCAGGGATATTCCTATAATACTGTTTGTCTGTGGCACCTAAAAAAGGACCTGGGACTTAGAAGACAATCCACATTAGCTGTTGAATGAGTTTTGAATTAACGTTTTTCAGATTTGCAACTTAAATTTTTTAAAGAAAAAAAATACCTTTTTTTCTCCTCTTTTTATATCCCTTGTGGAAAGTCACCCTTGATGACCCCCTTCCCATTTTCCCTTTTAGTAATTATGCTTTCTCTATGTTCATGTTTATTCATGTTTTCCTTTTATTTCTTTTTTCCTCTTCACTTTTAGGATCGTGGGTAAAATCCAAGAAAGTCTGTTACTGAGTCTATTTTGATTATTTTCAAATATTCATTTTTTTAACTGGATAAACTTCGCCTGTTTTTTTCACTTAGCCCAACCTCAGCGCTTGCCTCAGCTTCAAACTGCAGCGCAGGAAAGTGAGGAGGAAATAAGCAAGATAAAGAACGGCCACCCAAGTCTGAGCAATGGAAATGGAATCCACCACGGGGCCAAACATGTATCTGCAGAGAATCGAAGACTTTCAGCACCCGTTTCTCAAAAAATGCATAGAAAAATTCAATCCAGCTTGTCTGTAAACAGTGACATCAGTAAGAAGAGTAAAGTAAATGCTGTCTTTTCTCAAAAGACAGGCTCTTCACCTGAAGGTAAGTGTGAAATATATGCATATTTTATTTGACCAGATGTAAAATCATATTCGCGAATAATTATTTGATCAAGCAAACATAAATGAAGAATCTTGCTTATCCTCCAAACAGGCATTTTGGTAAAATGCAGCTTCCCCAAAGGTAAGCACAGGCCGGGAACGGAAGCGTTGGCAGCTGACATCCTGCTTTTAGATTGTCTTCTAGAGTGAACAGTCATTACTTTAAATATGACTGCTATACTTCTTTTTTTAATACCACCTTTAAAAATACAAATACAACGTTTTGGTGGCATATGAATGTAGGTATTTTTTCCATCCCTGATTCAATATGTTATGCTGTGGTTCAGAGACACCCGCTTGTATTTTTGTCTTGCAAATCAGTTTCTAAATATGCAAAACTAAAGCAAAGATTTGGTAATTTTCGTGCTTTTGCCAGGGAGCGGGCTAGGTAATCTCTGTTGCTTGATGGACCAGTATCTTCCAGCTACCGGTTCTGCCCTGGACAGCTCCCCTCCCCCAGCCCTGCCTCATTCCAAGCTCACTGTGGTCTGGCCTTTAGCTCCTTCCCTAGAGGCACTAGGCTACGTTCTCTGACCTCTCAGGAATTAGTGATTACCTTGTTAATTAAATACTATGAAGCTGGAAAAGCTTTTGTGTATTATAACACAAACCCATCTGGTGATGTTGGGTTTATAACCTACAGATTCCTTTTATAAAAATGGCGGTGGTGTTGTGTCAAAAAAAAGAATAGCTTTCCCTCAAGTTTAAGGTCCCAGATTTCTCCCAGCATATATGCATGTTCCTCTGCTCTACCTCTTCCCTCCTTGCAGCAGTTCGTGGGCATCAAAAACTCAAATCTTTTTTTTTTTTAATATATATATGTATTTTTTCTGGTTCAGGTATTGTGTTTGTGTGTGTATATATATATATTCATATAGATAAAATATAAAATATTTTTCTAATTCCCCTTACCTTTCTATTTTAATTATCATGAAATCTTAAAGAAGGGAAATTCTGGGGATGCTTCTGTGAAGTTGGCCATGCTTATTCATAGAGAGAGAAATTGAGTTGTAAATAGGAAATTGTATTGAGAGTTACCAGTAATGCGTGGGAGAAAGGATATTACATTTTTGGCTACAGGTGTCTCAAACTCAACTGAGGTAAAGTGTTAGGTTGATCAAATGATATGATAATAAATGGTCTGCATAGTTCCAGGTCAGTGACACTACTTTCCAAACTAATTAGATTGAAAGGGACATGATTGACACTTTAAAATGAGTTTGACATGTAAGCTGCGTGGTCATCTCTGAAGCATAGGTAGGCTGTTAACTAAACTGGCTCTCCAAGGAGTTGGGAAGGCAATGCAATTTTTGAGAGAGAATCTTTGCTTCTAGGTGATTGGGTGAAATAATTGAATGCAACTGAAATCTTCTTGTTTCATACATTTGACTTTTCTTATTGTGCCCCTAACCTCTAATTTGCCATTTGATATTTACTGATTTTAAATAATGGTAACATTTGCATATCCAACTTGAAATAGCTTATGGAATTTTTATAAAATTTGTTATTATTCACTTATTTTTAATACCATGTCTGAATTGATTTCTAATGGAAGAATGCAGCTTTGTAAGTAACGTATGAAGGAAGAGGAAAACCAGTAGTTATATAAATGAAGTAATATAAATGAAATATAATTCTACTCTCCCTTCCTCTCTCCTCTTCCTTGCTTTTTCTCTACTATCCTCCTCTTCCCCACACTACAAAGGTGTGGATAAGGGAAGTCCCTTGTAATCCTTCTCTTCTTATTACAAAATCTGTTCCAGATTGGATCGGGGGTATGAGGAGTAGGAAATGCCAGTGGAGTTGTGTAAATATACTGTACAATGTCCTACCCATTTACTTCACTCTTACACTATACAATTTAGCCTGATGGTAGATTCCTTTTATTGTGATTACTTGAACTTAGATGAAAATTCCATTGGCCTACTGCATATTTTCTCAAAGAAAGATAGACATCTTCCTGCTTTTTGCTGCTATTAAGGTTGTGCCTTCAATTGTTTCTTCTGACTGTCAGTTTTGAAGGAAAGAAGTTTAAACAAACAAAAAGCACAGAACTGGTAGGTGGCAAATTAAAAGGAAAAGGACCTCAGCTCTGCCACCAACTAGCTGGGACACTTGGGTCTGGGGCTGCTTTTTTCTAGAAAATGCCTTGGATTAGATATCTAAAAGGCTAGGTTCGATTCCAGGATTCTGTGGTGATTTCTTTATAGCAAAGCTGCTTGACTCTCAGAACAGGTCTCTTGCTGTATAGAATATGTGAATTCTGGGCAAGTAGAAATCTAATAACTGCTGATAGAACAGGGCAACGGGAGACATTTTTTTTAAATTATTTCTTTTTATTGAAATATAATTGATTTACAATGTTGTGTTAGTTTCAGGTGCACAGCAAAGAGATTCAGTTTTATATATATGTGTGTGTATATATATACACACATATATGTATATATACACACACATATATATATATTTTTACTTTTACATTCTCTTCCATTATAACAAGATCTTGAGTATAGTTCTCTGCACTATACAGTAGGTCCTTTGTGTTTATCTATTTAATGTTTGTTTATATTTTAATTGCAAACTCCTAATTTATTCCCCCCCCCACTTTCCCCTGTGGTAACCATAAGTTTGTTCATTTGTATCATTTTTTTAGATTCCACATATAAGCAATATCATATAATATTTGTCATCTATACATGTGATATTTGTCTTTGGCTTATTTCACTTAGATGAACCTAGAGATTATCATACTATGTTGATGCAAGTGGCATTATTTCATTCTTTTAGTTCATTCTTTTTTATGGCTGAGTAATATTCCATTGTGTATATACTCCACATCTTCTTTATCCATACATCTGTCGATGGACACTTAGGTTGCTTCCATGTCTTGGCTATTGTAAACAGTTTTGATAAACAGATAATATCTGGATTTCAGGAGGCCTGTATGTCAGAACAGTAGGTCTTGAACAGGCTTGATTTGTGATACTATTAAAAATGGATAGAAATTATTTTTTAAAAAACAATGGGGGATTTAATTATTCCTAGACTTTTCTCATTTTATGTTTTTCTTTTTGTTTCACATTTTTCTTAAATCTTCATCGTCTATGCCTGTTCTTATAGCAAAGTGAGCAAATGCTAGCAAAACAATATTCGCTGAAAACAGTTAACCTTGCCCAGTTTGGCAATGTGTTTTTTTCTGGATAAATGGTGCTTGCGGTTATGATTTTTGTATTGCACATAAACAATATTCTGGTTCAGATGGTGGAATTAAATGTATAACTCTTTCACAGTCTTTCATTAAGGGCACTAAGGGCTGCTTTGCTGACCAAGTTTGGAAAACACTGCTATGATGTGGGTCCATTGCTTATACAGAGGTAAGGATGGACCCAGCCACATAACTGGGTCAGTGGGTTGGTGACATCTTTTCATATGTCTTGAACTGTGGGTTACTTAAGGCCTCAGTACCAACAGACATGTGTTTCATCAGGTTCTCTTTTTAAGCTATGTTGATTCATAGTTATGTAGGTTCATTCTGTATACCAGGTACTGTTCCACCTACTTCACTCACATGAACTCATTTAATCCTCCTAATAGCACTATAACTCTATGAACTCTATGTAATTATTTAATCATAAATGAGAGAACTGAGGCACAGAAAGGTTAAGTGAACCCGCCAAAGTCAAATTAATACATGATAGAAATGAGGCTCAAACCAGATCATTCTGGCTCTATAGGCTACGCTCGAAACCACTATGGTATTTTGCCTTAAAGTCTCTGAGGAAAAGGTAATTTAGTGGCCATTCTTTCTAACATCACATGGGATGTTGATATCATTGCAGCTGTGGGTCGGGCAGGGATCTTCTGATTAGTAAACAACATTTGCCTTCTTTAAATTCTTCTAAAATTTTAAAAACAGTTCTCACACCTGTGTTCTGTGTCCATTTTCCTTCCCTACTAGACCATAAATTTCTGAAGAGGCTGGATTGGGTCTGAGTCCAGTTTTTAAAAATTTACAGTGGTGTTCAGTACTATAGCTTCATAGAGTTTCACACGAGTTAATAAGTGATGCAATGTTTTATTCCAAACCGCTTCCTTGAAACTAGCACTGGAAAGTTAAAATATGTACTCATATTCATTAAAAAAAATGTTCTTTAAAAAAGTTCCTTTTATGAAATAGAGGGGAAAAAAAACCCCATGTGGGAAAATATTGTACATTTTATTTAAAGATTATTAAATTAGTAGATTTCTACTTGTTTTATATAATTAAATATTTTCACACATACTTCAATTTCCTGATTGCATCACCCAGGTAGAAAGTTTTAAGACTAAATGTTTAAGATTCTTGACCTTTGAAATAATTATAGTATAATTTAGTATCTTATAATATTCAAATTACCAAGGGTTTTCATTAGACTCTAAGACGATTTTTCTTATGGGAATAGTAAATCCTAACACATCTTAGGTGTGCCAGTTATAGCTGTATGTTTTTGTAAAAATTAAGTTTCAACGAAGATATTTTTGGAAAGAGATTTTTATACTTTTTAGGAATACTTGATAGTTAACATACTTCATATTAAAACATAGATTTAGTACTTATAGAGAGATTGCATATCCCATCCCAGCAGCTCACTGAACATAAATGCTGCACAAAAGTGTCAGGAGCATTGCGTACATAGCAATTTCTAGGAACGGTCTCGTTTTAAATCATAGAGGCAGCATAGCCTGGTGATTAGAGCACAGACTCTAGAACCAGTCTTCTTGGGTTCAAATACTGGCTTTACCAGTGGCCCATGTTGTATCCTCGGGTAGGTTACTTAATCTCTTTGTGCCTCAGTGTCTCATCTGTAAAATGGGGGTAGAATTAGTTACCTGTATCATAGGACGGTTGTGAAGAGGAGCTGAGTTGATGTTGCATTCCGTTGAGTTAGCATATACTTCATCCGGGCCAGGCTCTGCTGTTATCATCATGAAGGAGCACACAGGGAAGGAAGGGTCAGGATGGACAGGGCAATGCCTGGATGGAGACCTGAAGGATAAGACAAGGTTAGGGAGTTGAAAGAGGCATTCAAGGCTGAAGGGGGCTTGTGAAATAATGTATTTTGTTCAGAGAACCACGAATAGTATTTTGCTGAGGAGTCAAAGTAGCAAAGATGAGACTGGGATGCCCTGTTCTTCCAAAACTATGTAGCCAGATACGTACAACTTCTCTGAAGGACATCATTTTATATCACGAAACGTATTTCTTTTTTCTCCATGATGCAGAAATTCTATGGTTGCAATTATGTAAACCCAGAATACTGCTATGTGTTAAGCATCTGTACTCTGATTGATTGCCTTTATAATCCTTTTGTGTTTTAGTAATGAACTATTACCATAGATAAAACGATGAATTGGTCTTAGACTTGTTGAGCTGGGGATGCTAACAAGTTCTTTAGGAAAGCTTTGGACCTACAGGGAGGGACTTAAGCCCAGTCCTCCCATTTTACTCGTTCTCTCTGCTTCCCTTTCTTTAAACTAGTCTCTTGGCTTCTTACCTTTCCTCGGTCTTGTTTTTAGACTCCTGTTCCTCTTCTTTTCAGTGCATTTCCCCTTGCATTCATAGTGTAGCCGTATTTCGCAACTACCATAGGGACAGGCATCATGTCACCAGTAGGAGGAGTACAGCCATGACCGGGAGGCAGTCCGGGTGGGGCACACAGCCTTCACAGGAGATATAGCACAGCTGAGCAGGACAGTTTGAAAAGCCCACGAGGTGATGCAGATAGATCCCTCCCCCTCCTTCCCTGACCTCACCATTTCCCCTTCTCTCCTTAGCATCTGCAGACCCTGGCTTAACTCCTTGCACTTGAACTTGTGCCTGCTCTGCATGCTTGAAGTTCCCTGCACGCATGGTTAATGACACAGCTGAATGCCTTTGCTGCTTACCTTCCCTCATCCCGGAATGTTCTTCTAACTTACTTTGCCTTCCGGACCTCTACACATTTTTTTCAGAACTCAAGCATCATCTCCTGATGCCCCAGTTTGGGGCTAACTGCTCTTCTTTTGGGTCCCCATAGTATCCTCCAAATACAAAATGATGCTGGAGTTTGTTTCTTTTACTCTCTTGTCTTCGGCACTAAAATGTAATCTCATTGAAGGCAAAGATTCTGTTCTATTCATCTTTTAGCTTCGAGCACACAGCCTAGTGCCTGACTTATCATAAATGTTGAAACATAACATTTTTCAGGTCAGGAACATAAATTGGAGAACATAGATACTTATTCTTTAACATTTCACAGACATTATGGTTGAAACCTCAGGAATTGCTGAAAGCCTTAGGGGAGATAAAAGGGAGAGCAGGTATTTGAGCTAAAAGAAAGGTAAAAAAGAAACTCAGCTGAGGCAGGGCAGACTTGGAACTCAGAACTCCTGTCTCCCAGCCCCATCAGGTTTTCTCATTATTCCGTTATGGTTTTATGGTTTTTCGGTCAACTATACGTGCCCAAATCCTAAAACCATAAAAAAAAAAATTAGAGAGGTAAACTTGGAATTGAATGGTTCATTCTTAGTTTTAATAGTATTATAAAATCTTATTCACTTTTTCCCCCATAAAAAAATTCTCTTGTAGAAGTACTAGTATTTTAGTGGAATGATAATAATAGGACTTCATGATGTGACCATAGTATTATAATCTGAGATTCCAGAAACAAGTTTCCTGCAACTTTGGCAAGATATATTGCTGCATCCCTCAAAATACTTAACTTGCTTGGATGATGTGGTGTTTTGTTTTGTTCTGTTTTCTCAGGCACAGTGCCTTCCACTCCGTGTCAGAATAATTGTGTGGGAGAAAGGTTTAGAATTCTGCTTTCCGATGCAATATTTGCCAGTCCAGTGGAAAACGGGATTTTAATAAATTTCATTGCTCAGCCAGCAAGCTAACTGGAACAACAGTAACACAAAGAGAAAGGTGTTTGAATGTGTGTGTGGAGAGCAGGCACGATCAAACTTGACTATGTCACTCTGCACATATAATCATTGCTTCTTATTTACTTGAAAGATTGAATCAGCTGTCCTTAAAAAATTAAAACAATTATCTATCAAAGTATTTACAAGTGCTAAGTGTTACTTTAGGACCAAAAGTAAGTATTTAAGTACACTTCCTTTTGAGTTTAGGAAAATAGGTTAACTTTGTAATTTATGATCTACAGTAAATTATTCTCATATCCATGCATTTGCTGAAAAGCAAAGATTTTACAAGGTTCTGATATATATATAAATTTGACATTTGAAACATAGAAACACCTCAAACTATGCCTCAAATCTTGGAGTGCTTCTTTTCTAATAACTGCTGACAGCTTTGTGGGCCATGTTAAAGAAGAGATAGACACAGCTATGCACTGTATGTGGCCTCCACCTTTGGTGTTTTGGTTTTGTAGGCACGCTTAGACCACTGCTCTAAGAATTTAAATTAGCTTAGCATTCACTCAGGAGATGGGTGGGGAGGAAATAAAACAATGGAGATTCAGATAGATTGGCCAGGAAGCACTGGGGTGTGGGGTAGCTGAGTGAAGAGACTATTTAGAAACCCAGCTTCAGAATAATAGGCTAAGTGGAAAGAAGAATTGAATAAATCTAACGACCCCATTAATATATCCAGGTTTTAATTTCTTTATCTGGTGATGGTAAGTTTAGGTGATGTTTTATTAGGTGAAACAGTAACAGGTAGGTGCAGCAGCCAGGCTTGTCCCAGATTACAGTTTGTTTTCAACCCCAAGAGTTGTGCCAGGTGTGGGCAGTGAAGGTTTTCTTTAGGGTTTCAGGATTGAGTTTGAGTTTAAGGGTTCTGGCCCAGGACTAAAGCTGAATAGAAAGAACTGAAGCAGCAGTCAGATATGCATTCTAAGCAGGACTGCCATTCATCGTCTCATTCAACTAGTTGGGAAAATGAATAGAAATTAGGAAATCATGAAGAATAGCCGAATATAGTTTGAGGCTGACCATGAGTTGAGTTTTAGACCTGTTCAATTTCAAATAATGCTATACAATCCAAGAACATTTGGAAATATACCACTGGAGCTTCAGAGAAGGAGTTAGGAGCAAGCATACTAAATTTACATTTGTTCTCATAGAGGGGATATTTGAAACGATGCATCTGGATGAGATTTCTTAAATAGAGATTTAAGAGCAAAGGTCGCATGGCTGAGAACTGAGTGACACAGGGATCGCTGGCAGGTAGCCAGCTTGGTGGGATGGGAGCGTGGATTCAGCTTGAGCACTTGGGAGACAGTCCCATGGAAAGTTCAAACTTTTCTCCAGCGGTGACGTCAGAGTGAGGCCGTGGCACTGATAAGATAGCCTAGGGGAGAGGTCAGAAAGGAGAAGAGGAGGATGATCTGGCCCAGAGGAATCAGTAAGAAAGGTGAGAGAAGAAACAAACTGGAGAGCGTGGTGTCGTGGAGGCCAGAGAAGAAATGTTTTAACTCGAGGAAGAGGCCTGCACCCAATATTGCCCCAGTTATTGCTGACAGCCTCAGTGGGATGAGAGCTGAAATAATTCTGTTGTATTTAACAATGTGGATGTCATTTGGTGACCTAATTAAGAGCCATTTTTATGGAGAAGCCAGAATGATGGGGCTTGTGGTTGAAACACACTGACGACAATAGCTCTAGAAAGGCCAGAGTCCACGGAGGGTTGTTTTGTTTTAAGATGGGAAAGGTTTGTGTGTGTTTACGTTTGGATGGAAGAGATCCTGGAGAGGGGGAAGGGTTGAAGATTTAAGAAGGCAATAATGATACCCTTATTGACAAGCCAGCATGTCATTTCTTTAGAGTTTAGATCTAGAGTTCAGTATACTGAACTATGTAAATGCACATCCATTATCAAAGCATGAGAACTGAGTAATCAGAGAAGCATTTACTGAATTGTTAACCTAGGTAACTCCACTCTTTATGGGTTGTACGGTTGATTAATCTTAGAAGCTTTTTGAGTAACTTCTATGGAATACGTTGGTATGAAGAAATGATTAAAAAGCCTATCAAGTCCCCACTCGTACCTCATTCCAGGAGCGTTAATTGCCTTTGAATGGAAGACATTGACAGGGCAGACATGTATGACTCTGAGTTCCAAATTCCTGACTTTTGTGTTTGAGACCATAAGTTGACGGAAGTTGATAGCTTCTTATACTTCAGATTGCTAAGGCCCTCGATTGAATTTAACCATAGCTTTGACACACAGTATAAGACAGGAAATAGAACGTAAACGTGCAGTTAAAGAGTTAGAAGAAAAGGGTAGGAAACATGAGTAAGGAAACTACTGCAGAATCCAGTAGCTTAATTTTAAAATGTTTTGAAAGTATATTTGTGTTTTAATGTGATCTACTCTGCACTGAATTACTATCACCAGCAAAGGTTAAGACAATCAAAATTCCAATTAATTTAATTGTGATAGCTCTTAGAGATTCTGATTATATTTGGTTCACCGGCTTCTTTGAAAATCCAACAACAGTTATGATTCCTTCCCTCTGGTTTCTAAGGTAGTAACAAAATCCTGTTAGAGCTTGTGTTATTCCTGAAGGTAACAAAAGACCCTGGATACCTTCAGCTGTCTTATTCTAAAATCAAATATCTCTAAGAACTAAACAGTAAAGTGAGGAGCAGAGTATGGGGGACCTAATGAGCCACTGTAAGGATTTTGATTTGCGTGAGGTGGGAAGCCAGTGACAGGGTTTGAGCAGATGACTGACATGACCTGACTTACCATTTTTAAGTATCACCTACCTTTTGTGCTGAGAGCAGACCCCAGGTACCCAGTGGCCAAAGAAGGGGGGCCTGCTATGTGACTCTTGCAGTAATTCAGATGGGAGACGATGGGGTTGGATCAGGGTGGCAGTGGTGGAAGTGGTGAGATATTGTTGTATACGGATGTATTTTGAAGGCAGAGTAAGATTTCTTGAAGCATGATATTTCACTGTGAGAGAAAGACAGGGATTAAGGATGACTCCAGGTTATTTGGCCTGAGCGGTTGAAAGTATGGATTTACCATTAACAGAGATGGGAAGAACAGGGTTCGGTTTGAACATGTTGGACTTGAGGTGCCCATGGTCGTTCTAAGCGGTGATGTGAAATAAGTGGTTGGATAGAGGAGTTTGGAGGTGAGAGGAAAGCTCTGCATCCTGAGATGTTTTGTGAGTCATCAGGGTACAGAATGTTCAGTGGATGGGATCCCCTAGGATTTTAGTGGATGGGATCCCCTAGGATTTTGGTTCTCAATTCCAGCACCTGGGTACCTGGAGTAAGAATTTCTGGGCAAAGGGAGTAGGATGTGCAATATCACTCTGGGTATAGACCCCAGAGGATCTAATTCATTTGGAGTGGAGTGGGGCCAAGGCATCAGCATCCTTTAGAAGCTCCCCACGTGATTCTAATATACATGTAGGGTTGAGAACTACTGCCCAGGAAGTTGATTAGTATTCCAAGAACTGAGCTATGGACCAGTCCAGTGTGTAGGCATCAGAAAATGAAGAGGAACTGAAAAAACTGGGATGAGTAGTCAGCAATGGAGAAGAAACCAATAAAGAGGGGGCCACTTGGAAACCAAATGAAGAATGTATTTCAAGATGGAGGGAGTGATCACGTGTCAAATGGCAACTGAGAAGACCGGTAAGATGAATAAGAAGTGACCATTGACATTGTCCTGTGAAGGTCATTGGTGACCAGCATACTTTTGGTGTTGTGAGGGGGACAAAAGTCTGATTGAAGTGGGTTCTAGAGAGAATGAAAAGAGAAAAATTAAAGATTGCAAGTCTAGGCTACTCTGTTCAAGGAGTTTTCCTAGAGGAGAATAGTAAAAGGGCTGTGAGCTAAAGGGGAATATTTTTAGAAATGGGATGTATTGGTTGAGTGTTATTGGTAATGAGCTAGTAGAGGAGAAGAAGTTGGTCGATTCTGCAGGACAAGGATGTCCTTGAGTAGGTGAAGCAGAAGAGATCCATTAGAAGGTGCCTATTTTGTAGTTATTGATTTCTGTATCTATTTCTTATCACCCCTCTCAGATTTTAGATCATTAGCAAAAAGTGGCCACATTTTTGTGTGGGTGTGGGTGTGTGTGCGGTACGCGGGCCTCTCACCGCTGCGGCCTCTCCCGCCGCGGAGCACAGGCCCCGGATACGCGGGCCCAGCGGCCACGGCCTGCGGGACCCCCCAGACCGGGGCACAAACCCGTGTCCCCTGCATGGGCAGGCGGACTCTCAACCACTGCACCACGAGGGAAGCCCCACATTTTGCCATTATCTTTTACAGTGCCTTCTTTAGTAGGCTTACACATATGAGGCACTTTGTATTTATTTAACCGGTGATCTTTCAAATGACCAGTAGGAGCTGACATTGGGGATTTACAGTTTTGCAAACCTTCCATCTAAGAAACTATTTTATCATTTGTAATGATGTAAAGTATGCTAGAAGTTTCCATTCATTTTAGAAGGATTTCAAAATACTATTTCCTAGTTATAATAATAGCACTAGACACTGCATAATACTACAATTCCCAAAGGAAGAAGTTTTTGGGAAGAGATGCAGGATGCTTTGAATCTTCTGACGAAAACTGGCTGGTGACTCATTAGTCTCTTGTAGTTTATGAAGAAAAATAGTATCAGAGAGCATTGTTCATTTAATCTAATTTGTCGTCAAATATTTGAGGTGACCACCTAGGGCAAAACTTTATCTTAGATGCTCCTGACAAATCAAAACATTTTCGTTACATTCTGTGTTTCACCTTAGCCTAAATTTTTACCACTTTAGCTAAAGTGTTTTTCACTTTTTAAAAATGAGTTTCACTTTTAAGGATAGAAGAATACAAATATTTACCTCAGCTGATGAACTGAAGAAAATACTGATGTATAATTTGTACCTCAGCTCACGTCTAAATGCCATGTGGTCTGCCCGTTGACAATCTGGAGGAAAGAGGAAATTCAGAATTTTAAACCTAAATAGATTATCCACATACCTTTGTCTTTAACTAAAACTGTTTCAGTAATACTGTATTTTTTTATTGTTATCTTTGGTGCTGTTGTAAATTTGCTTCTTTTTCCCCAGTGTTTTATTATTAGATTTTTTTTTCCAATTCCTTCCTTTGTGTGCCTGCCACCGCTCTCTCTATACACTTAAAGGATCTAGTGTTTTATTGGCTAAATAGACACTAAAATGTTTATGAACAGAGAACTGTAATATTGGAGGGATTTGAACAAAGAATTTTTGAAAAAGAAGATTCTTAAGGAACAGGAACACGTCTAGAAATATGTCTGCTTTGTACACTCATCAGAGAAGCTTCCATCTTTAAAGATCTGGCCTGCGAGCCCAGAAGTTTGGTTATCTTATTTTGGTTGTTATTCTAAAGCATACCTTCTGTATCTTTGTCCACCTGTCTGTCAGTCTTTCAACACCCTGCCTCCTCATTTCTTTTTCTTACTTTCTGTCTTTCCTCCCTCCTGACTCATTTCAGTTAGAACTTTTGCCTGATTTCACTCAACAATTTACTGCAATTTAGAGGAACTCAAATGGCAGTGATTCATGACATTTTCAATAAAAATGTTTTAGTACTCTTTTCAGATAAAACTCTCTGAAACTATTCTTAGTTTGTATCGGTATATAGCTTAAAAGAAGCAACTCCAAAATTCTCTAAGACCCAAGACTTTTAACGGTGATTCTTTTCTAGGTTGAATTAGAGTCTCATAATATTTGAATTAGATTCTCATAATATTTGAGTTGATTTCTTTTCTTTCAGAATACATAGGTACTTTGTTTTTTTTTTTTTAAACCGCATTCTTAAATGACCCTGCCTGAGTCCTAAAACTAATTGAGGTAACACAAAAACACTAGCTTCTCTTAGAAGTTTTCTCATTACTTACATATAGTGTTAAACTATGACAGTTTTGAGGACCTTTCATAGTTAATTTATATAACTCTCAACTAGTATAGTATGAAATAGGATAGAGGGGAGCTCGTGGTATAAAGTTGCCATATTTCTGAAAAACTCTTGTAAGATGAAAAATGTTTTATATAGAAGGGTTCAGTTGAATACACAAGGAAGCTATTTGAAAGATCCACCTACAATCCTCCAGTTCAGGAGTTCTTAGCTTTGGGGGGAGCCCATGACTTCGATGGGGGAAAAAAAAAAAGGCAACTTAATGTCAGTAACTGCTAACCTTTGAAGGAAATGCTAAATTTTACTTAATTATAAATGAAAGCAATAAACTTAAGTAGCGTTAGTAGTACCTGGGACTGATATTTTTATATTACATTACAGTTATTTCAGAAATCATGAAATATTATTTATGTTAGTCACTACTTTAAAATTATAGTAGTTGTGAGATCATCTCTAGATCTTGTTTTTAATGTGTTAAAAAAAGAAGCACATATTTATCTCAACTTTTAATACTATGATGATAACTATTCCAGCATAATTGGTTTCCATTGAAATCTTTTATATTTCATTTTACACATTTAAAAATATTATTTCGTGTCCATGGCACTTGGAAATAAACAAGGATCCCTGCTCTAGCTCCCTTTGCATCCTAAGCATTCTTTGTAGTATAACATTCTTCGTAGTATAAATTTCTTTTGTAACATACTTGTCTTGTAAACTTACATTTCTGTGTGCAGTTTTCATAATGCAGAGGACACATTTTCGTAAATAGCTTTTTAAGTTTTGCTCATATTAAATTGAGGACGTATTCAAATTTCTACCTTAAAAATTATATTAAATAGTAAATCCCTAAGTTACTGTTGTACTTATTTTTACATTTCAATGATATTCTTTTACCAAGGCATTATCAGCAATACCAGGACACAGAGGCATGGAGAGAATTAACTTCATGGTTTTGCCTGCCACCATTTGAATAATCTTAATGTAAGTCTCCATAAATAAGTATGGGAGAAAAGAGAGGAAAGAATCAAAGTCAACAACCTGGTGAAAAATGTTTCAGACTAATCAATCTTCTGAAGGGATTTATCAATCTTCCGAAGGGATTTTAATTGATATACAGCAGAGTGTGGCCTCAGGCCCCTTCCCAGCACAGGTCCTTTGTAAGTTGTACGGGCTTCCCTACTTCTTGTACACTTGACAGAAGGGAAAATGGAAGGTGGTAGACCTCTCTCAAGTGGATATAGGAAGCAATTAGAAGAAAAAAAAAAAATCGAAAAATTATAAAAGTTTGCTCAGGGAAATTAATCATTTCCTATTTTGAAGGGAAAAATATTCATACAAATAAATAGTAGTCGTCTCCTAAAGACTGAGAAATCCAGGAGTTTGGGGGAAATGTGAAGATAATTGAAAGAAAAGAGCAAAATGGATTAATATCCTACTTTTCCAACCATGTATTAAACCTGCCTAAATTTCTACTCTGACTTCTCTTGGGAAATCAAACTGGAGGAACCGGCCCTCTTGGGGAATAACATCCCATAACATAACATAATTTAAAGTTGACACTAGAAGTTGAAGTTTATTTATTTTCCTAACAATTATGCTCAGTGAGGGATGCAGAAATTGTATTTTGGAATGACAGAAGAGTAGTTACTTTAGAAAGAACTTTTTAACGTCTATGGTAGCTATCTCCTAGAAAATGTGTTCTGTAGAGTGATAGGAGAAGTGAAAGTAAACTCAAAAGGAATCTTTGCCTCAGGCCCTACAAACGAATTTCTTCAAGTCAACAGGTATTTATTAAGGGTCTGCCATGTGCCCAGGCTTGTGCACTAAATTCTGTACAGCAGTGCCATTTTATTCTTTAACCCAGTGCCTTTGATTACTGTTGTTACTTTTTAAAAAACTATAGTTTTAGTCAGAAATAAATATGAACATACTGGCTCTTGAACCCCAGTTGACCATTTTATAATATATATATATATATACATAATAGTATCTATATGATGGCATTTAATATATATGCAAATAATATACATTAAAATAAATATATTCTAATATATTCTTTTTATATGTATTTGGAATATATATATATGTATTTGGATCTCTTGACGAATCTCGTAACTTGCTTGAGACCCTGTCATTCTGACATACTTGTCTTTCAGAACCCCAAATCTACACTGTCTTTTCACCTTCTCTCTATACCAAGGAGCTGAACAATAGCGAAGAAGCCTTGATATCCATAAAAAGCACTGTCACTACCCATGTGTGGTCTTGGGTCTCAACTGGATTCTCACAGACCCTCAGGTGCCAGGATACAGCAGCAAACTGTGCAGACCTGCCCTCTCCCATTTTCCACAATGACTGCTTCATTTTGTTGCTACTCTTTCAACAAAGCTCTCTGAAACTTGCCCTCACTCTGCCCGGGGAGAGGAGGCCATCCAGCATTTCCTCAGTATCTCTCCACCTCGAGCCTCTCCCGCAAACTTACCTAAATAATCTGAACCTGTTTTTACCTCCCATCTCAAAGGAACAGATGGCTCCCTTCGGCTGCAGCACATCCTGTTACTGCAGGTCCTGCCATCCACTTAGCCCTCTGAGTACCCCTTCCCATATTGTTTTAACTCTTGCAATTAGGCAAGTCTTCCCTGTCTCACAGCATATATGTTGTGAGCGTATCCAAGTGTTTGTGTATGCCTCTTTCTCAATTCTGCGTCCCTTTGTAGTGCTTCCTCAGGTTTTTCTTTCCCTTCACAGATTTCCTGAAAAGCTATCTGCATTTGTGGTCCCTACTTCTCTATTCAGTCATCACTCCTTATCTCACTGCTATTCATTTCCATCCTTGAAAGTTCTCTGGCTAAACAGAGTTGACACCAGAAATATTTTTCTCTCTTGCTTCCAACGCACATCCCTTTCCTGGAGTTTCTGCTCCCTTGTTAGGTGCTCAGTCCTTTCCTTAAATGCTGTTGTTCCGTTGCAGCTCTTCTCTTTTCATTCGAGACATTCTCCCTGGGCTGCTTGATTTTATTCACTCTTAAGAGTTTCAGGCACGCCTTACTCCCTAGCCCAGCTCTGACTTATCGCGCAATCTCCAAACTAGTGTCTCCAGCCACCTCTTGGACATCTCTATTTGAGTGTTCTCGGGCTTAACCTGTCTTACATTCAAAATATTTTTAACAAAACTATTTTTCTTCCTCTATTTCTTTCTTGGTCAGTAGCTCCAGGAAGTCACACTTGACTCTTCTCTTCCCATCACTGCTTCTCCAGGGTCTTATCAACTCTTACTAATCCCACCTTCTTTAATATTCCTCAGAGTCATCCTGCCTAACCCACACTGATACCATATTATTACCACTGATGCTGTCCCTACCTCCTCATTTCTGAAATAGAAAATTTAAGGCTTTCTACCTGGGTTTCCTGCTCCAACACTACCGAGCCACTCTTATCTCTAAAACTATCATATTCTTGTCTGTGTGCCTTTGCATAGACTCTCCACTACCTGTATCCATCTTTGCTTTCTCTTCACCTAACAAACAAACAAACACATGCTATCTGACCATCTGCTCCTGGGACTTAGCTGGCTTGGAGTCAACTCCTGTTCAGCATTAATTAACTTTCCACTGTGCTTTGACCTTTGTGTTAATCAAGCAATGGCTCTCTTCAAGGCCAAGAAAAGACCCTGAGCTTTAAAATCTACTGTTTGTTTATAGATAGATAATAGTAGATTGTATCATCATAGAAACGTAGTGCTTGAAAAGAACTTGGAGATCATTTTCCCCCACATTCTGTGCATATGGACACTGAGTGAAATGACTTGCTCAAGGTCACTGAGCCTACTAGTGACAGAGTCAAGACTAGAAAACAGGGTTTAATTTTCCAGATCCTAATACATAGGATAATACTTGGCTGTCTGTGCCACTCATGAAGATGGCAGGGTGATCATAAATGGAAATATCTTTGGTTTCGATGAGGCTTCCAGCAACAGGGAAATAACGTTCTTGGGGGCACAAAACCAGACGTACAAACAGCAACCACCACCACTTACAGCATTTCTTTTGGTAGTTCTGCCATTTGCTGCCTGAATTGTCGTAGTAGGTAATGAGCTGTGACTCAGGGAAACCTCAGCTGGGGGCGTGGCCCTGATGAAGTGCAGAGGATTGGGAAGCAGCTAAGTAAGAGGGGTTTTAGCTTCTTTTCCACAATTTACAGGATTATAACTAACAAGGCGACACAATTTTGTTTTGTATGAGAAGACCGGGTTTATACGCTCTTGTCGATTCTAGAGTATTGCAGACAACAAGATCATAGATTTTTCTTGGCTCTGGAGTTTTTTGTACGCTAAATTAAGGTGGAGGTATTTATACCTTATAATTTCAATGTCCTGTTCATCTAAGACTTGTAATGGTGCCTTAAAAAAAAAATCAGATGGTATTAACAGATAACATGGGTGGAGAGAGAGCGATGTGGAAAGAGGAACAATGGCATCATTGATTCACAAATTAATCCCATAAATAACAGGATTTACCTCCTGTGCACAGCTTTGAAATGTGCTTTGGTATCTCATTTCGCCCTAACGTTTTACTCGGCTTGTTTCCCTTCATCTTTCCTGCAGTGTCTGTTGACTGCTGTGCCTCTTTGGTTGGGGCCTGGCTTTTCTGTCAGGGCCAGGGAGCACATCCTGGGCCTTCTCAAGTGAGGCTCCTCCTGCCTGCGTGAGGCCTGTGCGTCCTGCTGGGGATGCTGCCCTGCCTCCATGGGGGCCTGCAGGAACAGTCACTGCTGGGGCCGCTCAGCCCTTTGGACTCTTGCGAAGGAACGCTCAAGTGCCTGGAGAGTTGTTGTGCCTGACCCCAGCCTTGTGTGTACTGTCAGCTTCCTCTTAGCGTGTTTGTTTACTCCCACACTGCCACAAAAACCTCGTGTCACATGGCCAACCCTGGGTGCTCCGTAATAGTCACTGATATTAGCCTAAAAACATTCTACGCGGGGAGAAGGTGATATAGGAAGATCCTGAACTCACCTCCTCCCAAAGACACACCAAATCTACATAGTGGACAAGTTCCTCTTTAAAAAGAACCCTAAAAACTAGCTGAGCAACTCCTACACATCAGGCAAATGAGAAAAAAAACCCACATCAAAGAAGTTACGAGAGGCTGAGACACAATCTCACCGTAAACCCCACCCCTGGTGCAGTGACCCACAATCAGGAGAGAACTCAAAACCTGGAGTTTCTCCCTGAGGGTGAGGGGTTTAAATTAAACCTCATATCAGAGACACCAACTTTTAAGACCTGCAACGCAGAGATGAGCTCCCAAAACATCTAGGTTTAATTACCAGTGGGACTCATTTCTGTGAGACCAACAAGGCTACAGTGACCGAGAAACAAGTCTTAACGGCTTGTTTGCTGTGACTCACCTGTCACCTGGGACCAGTGCAAAGACAACCAATCGAGAGGTGCCAAACATGTGAAAGAGACGTATTTGCTTAACTTAAAGTATCAGCCTGAGGGGCAGGCATCTAATTTAACACACATCTAAGGGCCTACTGAAGTTCTTTCTGGGGACAGAGGTGGGCAGGCTCCATCTCTGTGCCCCCCCCCGACCCCGCCTCCCTGCAGTTCACTGGGTATCTCCCAGAAAGGAACCTGTACCCTCCTCTAGCACCCTGATTCTTATGGCTGCTGCCCAGGGATATCTCTAGATCACCTAGCTCTGGTGGCCACTGGGGCTTATGCTCAAGGGTCCCAGAAGACCATCACCAAAGGACAAAGAGTTCTTAAATGGCCACACACCCCCACACACACACACACATCAAGAGGCAATAGTCTAAGAAAATCTTTCTGTGAAAGAAGCCTATTAGCTTATCTTCATAGCTATGGCCTGAGGGGCAGGCTTCCAATTAAACACACCTCTAAGGGCCTGCTATGTAAACCTGAGGGCAGGCACTGTCTGTGTGCTCTTCCTCCACTCTGCTCTGGAGCACCCATATGTCCACCAGGGGAGCTTTTATACACATCTGGTGGCCAGTTTTTATGGTTGCCACCCAGGGGCCAGGGAATGCTCCGTGATCACCTAGCTCGGGAGGCCAGCAGGTCTTGCATTCCTAGATCCCACGGTAGGTAACAAATGGAGAGACAGTTCTTGGCTAGCTATCACTCCCAGGACACTTCACAGACAGAAGACTAAAACACATCCCCAGTGTTTTTGTGAAAGATGCCTGTTTGCTTGAACTGAGCTTTGGCCGGAGGGGCAGGCTTCTGATTTGGCACTTATCTAGGGGGCTGCAGAGCTACACTTGGGGATGGAGGTCAATGGATGCCATCTTTGCACTGCCTCTCTTCCTTGCTGCAGATCACCAGTATCTCCTGGAAAGGAACTTGTAGACTCGTCTGCCCTGATTTTGTGACTGCTACCCAGGGGATACCTCTAGATTGGTGGCCAGTGAACTCATGCTTGTGGTCCCACAGAAGTGTAATATATTTAAAAGCTGCTAACTAAGGTCTAGCTTCTAATCATCCTGGACCTAGGTGCTGACTGAAATTCTCCTCTTAGGGACACTGTTAGGTCTTGGCACACCCTCAAATACTGGGAGCTGCTAAAAATAAAATAGGCTGCTTCAACAATCACAAAGGTTTGAGAGACAACCAAAAGCTAGGGCAGGATTGAACAGTAAGGTTTATCTCCTATGTGAGGCTACTCCTTCAAGACTGGGAGAGGTGGCTGTTTTCTCTAATACATAGAAGTCAACACAGGGTGTCAAAGAAACTGAAGAAACGGAAATATGTTTCAAATGGCAAAACGAGAAAGAAAAAACTCTCAAAAAAAGCTCTTAATGAAGAAGAGATGAATGATTACCTGATAACAGTTCAAAATAATGGTCATAAAGATGCTCACCAAACTCAGGAGAAGAATGGATGAACATAGTGAGAACTTCAACAAAGAGATGGAAATATGAGACAGTACCAAATAGAACTCACAGAGCTGAAGAACACAAAACTGAACTGAAAAATACGCTAGAGGGATTCAACAGCAGACTAGATGAAGTAGAAGGAAGGGTCAGTGAACTCAAAAACAGGCAGTGGAACTCTTTAATCAGAGCAGCAGAATGAAAAAAAAAAAAAAAGGGTGAAGATATTATAGGGGTCCCAGGAGGAGAAGAGAGGGGGAAAAGCGTGGAAAATTATTTTGAGAAATAATGGCTGAAAACTCCCCTTACCTGGAGAACAAAACAGATATCCAGATTCAGGAAGCCCCAAAATTTCCAAATAAGAGAACCCAAAGAGACCCACAAGACACATTATCATGAAAATGTCGAAATTTAAAGACAGAGAGAGAATCTTAAAAGTAGCAAGAGAAGAACAACTGTTACTCATAAGGGAACACCCATAAGACAATAAGCAGATTTTTCAGCAGAAACTTTGCAGGCCAGAAGGGAGTGGCGCAATGTATTCAAAATGCAGAAAGAAAACTTCCAACCAGGACTACTTTACCCAGCAAAGTTGTCCTTCAGAATTGAAGGGGAGATAAAGAGTTTTCCAAAAAAGCTAAAGCAAAACAAGTTCATCATTATTAGACTGGCCTTATAAGAAACATTAAAGGGACTTCTTTAAGCTGAAGAGAAAGGGCACTGATTAGTAACAGGAAAACATGAAAGTATAAATCACAGTGGTAACGGTCAATATATAGTAAAATTCAGAATAATCTAACATTGTAAATGTGCTAGATTAATCACTTATAAAGCAATTACGAGGTTAAAAGACAAAAGTAGTAAAAATAACTTTAACTACACTAAGTAGTCAACCCAACAAGAGGATATGACATTTGTATATATTTATGCACCCAACATTGGAGCACCTAAATATATAAAGCAAATATTAGCAGATCTAAAGGGAGAAATAGCAGTACAATAATGGTAGGGGACTTTGATATTCATCCAGAGAGAAAATCAGTATGAAAACATTGGCCTTAAACAACATGATGAACTTAACAGATATATTCAAAACACTCCATCCAAGAACAGTATGGAGGCTCCTTAAAAAACTAAAAATAGATCTACCATATGATCCTGCAATCAGCCATAAAAAAGAATGACTTAATGACATTTGCAGCAACATGGATTAGACCTAGAGATTATCATACTAAGTGAAGTAAATCAGACAGAGAAAGACAAATATCATATGATATCACTTATATATGGAATCTAAAAAAATGGATACAAATGTACTTCTTTATAAAACAGAAACAGACTCACAGAATTAATATTGTTAAATTGGCACTACTACCCAGAGTAATCTACAGACTTAATGGGATCCCTGTCAAATTACTCATGACATTTTTCACAGAACTAGAATAATCCTAAAATGTATATGGAACCATAAAAGACCCAGAATTGCCAAAGCAATCCTGAGGAAAAAGAACAAAGGAGGAGGCATAACCCACCCAGACTTCAGACAATACTACAAAGCTACAGTAATCAAAACAGTGTGACACTGGCACAAAAACAGACATACAGATCAACTGAACGGAATAGAGAGCCCAGAAATAAACCCATACACCTATGGTCAATTAATCTTCAACAGAGGAGGCAAGAATATAAAATGGGAAAAAGACAGTCTCTTCAGCAAGTGGTGCTGGGAAAGTTGGACAGCTGCATGTAAATCAATGAAGTTAGAACACACCCTCACATCATGCACAAAAATAAACTCAAAATGGCTTAAAGACTTAAACATAAGACATGACACCATAAAACTCCTGGAAGAGATCATAGGCAAAACATTCTTTGAGGTAAATCATACCAGTGTTTTCTTAGGTCAGCCTCTCAAGGCAATAGAAATAAAAACAGAAATAAACAAATGAGACCTAAACAAACTTACAAGCTTTTGCACATCAAAGGATACCATAAACAAAACAGAAAGACAGCCTACAGAATGGGAGAAAATATTTGCAAACAATGCAAGCAACAAGGGCTTAATTTCGAAAATATACAAACAGCTCATGCAACTCAACAATAACAAAAAAAAAAACCTAAACCAAAAAATGGGCAGAAGACCTAAATAGACATTTCTCCAAAGAAGACATACAGACGGCCAATAGATGCATGAAAAGATGCTCAGCATCACTAATTATTAGAGAAATGCAAATCAAAACTACAATGAGGTACCACCCCACACCAGTCAGAATGGCCATCATTAAAATGTCTACAAATAACAAATGCTGGAGAGGGTGTGGAGAAAAGGGAACCCTCCTATACTGTTGGTGGGAATGTAAATTGGTGCAGCCACTATGGAAAACAGTATAGAGGTTCCTCAAAAAACTAAAATTAGAGTTGCCATATGATCCAGCAGTCTCACTCCTGGGCATATACCCAGACAAAACTATAGTTCAAAAAGATACATGCACCCCTATGTTCACAGCAGCACTATTTACAATAGCCAAGACATGGAAACAACCTAAATGTCTATCAACAGATGAATGAATAAAGAAGATGCGGTGCATATATACAATGGAATACTACTCAGCCATAAAAGAGGAATGAAATAATGCCATTTGCAGCAACATGGACGGACCTAGAGGTTATCATACTAAGTGAAGTAAGTCAGAAAGAGGAAGACAGATACTATATGATATAACTTATGTTGATTTGTGTCATACTCTTGATTCCACATGTATCTATGAAACAAAAACAGACTCACAGACATAGAGAACAGACTTGTGGTTGCCAAGGGGTGGGGGTGGGGGGGTTAGGAGAGGGAAGGAATGGGAGTTTGGGGTTAGCAGAGGCAAACTATTACATATAGGTTGGATACACAACAAGGTCCCGCTGTAGAGCACGGGGAACTATATTCAATATCCTGTGACAAACCATAATGAAAAGCATGAAAAAATGTCATTTGCATAACTGAGTCACTTTGCTGTACACAAGAAATTAACACAACATTGTAAATCAACTATATACATGTATATATAAAACTGGAATATTCACAAATGAGCAGTGATTAGACAACATGCTATCAAATACCAGTGGGTCAAAGAAGAAGTCAAAAGAGAAATAAAATACCTTGAGACAAATGAAATGGAAATACAACATATCAAAACTTATGGGACAAAGCAAAAGCAGTTCTATGTGGAAAATTTACAGTAACAAATGCCTACCTCAAGGAACTAGAAAAAGAAAAACAAACAAAGCCCTAAGTTAGTAGAAGGAAGGAAATAACAAAAATCAGAGTGGAAATAAGTGAAATAGATAAACAAAATTGATAGACCTTTAGCTAAACCTTTAGCTAGACTCACCAAGAAAAAGAGAGGTGACTCAAATAAAATCAGAAATGAAAGAGGAGACATTATAACTGATACCATAGAAATACAAGGGAACATAAGAGACTACTACTATGAGCAATTATACACCAACAAATTGGACAACTTAAAAGAAATGGATACATTTCTAGAAATACGCAACCTACTAAGATTGAATCAGGAAGAAATAGAAATCCAAAAACACCCATTTTTAAGAAGGAGATCGAATCAGTAATAAAAAACAAAACAAAAAAACCCCGAAAAAACCCAAAACCTTCTAATAAACAAAAGTCAGGACCAGATAGCTTTATTGGTGAATTCTGCCAAACCTTTAAAGAAGAATTAATACCAATCCTTCTGAAACTCTTCCAAAAACGAGAAGAGGAGGGAAAACTTGCAAATTTTTGTGAGGCCAGCATTATTCTGATACCAAAAATAAACAAAGACACCACAAGAAAAGAAATTACTGGACAATATCCTTGATGAACAGAGATGCAAAAATCCTTAACAAAATATCAGCTAACTGAATTCAACAATACATTAAAAGTATCTTACACCATGATCAACTGGGGTTTATTCCAGGGATGCAAGTATGGTTCAACATCCACAAATCAGTCAGTGTGATACACCACATTAACAAAATGGAGGATAAAAATCATGATCATTTCAACAGATGTAGAAAAAGCATTTTACAAAATGCAACATCCATTTGTGATAAAAACCCTCAAAGTGGGCAGAGAGGGAGCATACCTCAACATAATAAAGGCCATATATGACATGCGCACAGCTAACATACTCAACAGTAAAAGCTGAAAGATTTTCTTCTAGGATCAGGAACAAAACAAGGATGCCTGTTCTCACCACTTTTATTCAGCATAGTACTGGAAGCCCTAGACAGAGCAATTAGGCAAGAAAAAGAAGTAGACATCCAATTTAAAAAGAAGAAGTAAAACTGTCTCTGTTTGCAGATGACATGATCTTGTAGAAAACCGTGTAAAGACACTTCCGAAAACTGTTAGATCTAATCAATGAAGTCAGTAAAGTTGCCGTATCCAATATTAGTATAAAAAAATCTGTTCCATTTCTATACACTAATAATAAACTATCAAACTTAAGAAAATAATCCCATTTATAACTGCATCAAAATGAATAAAATACCCAGGAATAAATTTAACCAAGGAGATGAAAGACCTCTACGCTGAACACTATAAGACATTGTTGAAAGAAATTGAAGAAAATAAATAAATGGGAGAATACTTGTGCTCACGGATTGGAAGAATTAATATTATTAAAACGTCCATACCCTCGAAAGCAATATACAGATTCAATGCAATCCCTATCAAAATTCCAATGGCATTTTTCACAGAAATAGAACAAACAATCCTAAAATTTGTATGGAACTACAAAAGACCCAGAATAGTCAAAGCAATCTTGAGAAAGGAACAAAACTTCAGAAATTATGTGCTCTGATTTTGACTATTACAAAACTGTAGTAATCAAAGCAGTATGGTATTGGCATAACAAACAGACACATTGACCAATGGAACAAAATAGAGAGCTCAGAAATAAGCCCACGGATATTGGTCAATTAATTTATGCAAAGGAGCCAAGAATATACAATGGGGAAAGGACAGACACTTTATAAATGATGCTGGGAAAACTGGATAGCCACATTCAAAAGAATGAGACTGGACCACTATCTTACACCATACACAAAAATTAGTATAGATTGAAGACTTGACTGTAAGACCTGAAACTATAAAACTCCTAGCAGGAAACATAGGTAGTAAGATCCTTGACATAGGTCTTGGTGATGATTTTTTAGATTTGATCCAAAAATCGAAGGCATTGCCTTTAAAGCAAAAATAAACAAGTGAGACTACTTCAGACTAAAAAGCTTATTCGAAGCAAAGGAAACCATCGACAAAATGAAAAGGCAGCCTACTAAATGGGAGAAAGTATATGCAAATTGGGATTAATATCCAAAATATATAAAGAATTCATATAGCTCAATAGCAAAGAAACAAACAATATGATTCAAAAAACCACAATGAGATATCACCTCACACCTGTTAGAATGGCTGTTGTCAAAAAGACAAGAAATAAGAAGTGTTGGGACTTCCCTGGTGGCTCAGTGGTTGGGAGTCCACCTGCCAATGCAGGGGACATGGGTTTGATCCCTGGTCCAGGAGGATCCCACATGCCACAGAGCAACTAAGCCCGCAAGCCACAACTACTGAAGCCCATGCGCGTAGAGCCTGTGCTCCGCAGCAAGAGAAGCCACCGCAATGAGAAGCCCGTGCACCACAGTGAAGAGTAGCCCCCGCTCTCTGCAACTAGAGAAAAGCCCACATGCAGCAATGAAGACCCAACACAGCCAAAAAGAAAGAAGAAGTGTTGGTGAGATCGTGGAGAAAAGGGAAAACTTGTGCACTGTTGATGGGAATGTAAATTGGTAGTCACTATGGAAAACAGTATGGAGGTTTCTTAAAAAATTAAAATAGAACCACCATGTGTGGGCTTCCCTGGTGGCGCAGTGGTTAAGAATCCACCTGCCAATGCCGGGGACACGGGTTCGAGCCCTGGTCTGGGAAGATCCCACATGCCGTGGAGCATCTAAGCCCGTGTGCCACAACTACTGAGCCCACGTGCCACAACTACTGAAGCCCATGCACCTAGAGCCCATGCTCCACAACAAGAGAAGCCACTGCAATGGGAAGCCCTGAGAAGCCCACGGCAACAAAGGGTAGCACCCGCTCATCGCAACTAGAGAAAGCCCGTGCACAGCAATGAAGACCCAAGGCAGCCAAAAATAAATTAAAAAAAAAAAAAAAGATAAGTAATATTAAAAAAAAAAAAAAAGGAACTACCACGTGATCCAGCAATTCCACTTCTGGGCATTATCTGAAGGAAATAAAAACACTAAGTCGAAAAGGCATATGCAACCCAGTGTTCATTGCAGCATTATTTACAATAGCCAAGATGTGGAAACAATCTAAGTGTCCATCAATCAATGAATGGTTAAAGAAAATGTGGAAATTTATACCGTGGAATATTATTCAGCCATTAAAAAGAAGGAAACCTTGCCATTTGCGACAACATGGATGGACCTTCAGAGCATTATGCTAAGCGAAATAACTCAAAGACAAATATCATTATGATCTTATATGTGGCCTCTTACAAACAGCAGCTAGGAGCTATATAGATACAAGGACCAGGTTGCTGGTGGCTGGAGGCTAGGGGTGGGGGTGGGCAAAATGGTTGCAGGGGGTCAAAAGCTACAAATTTCCAGTTATAAAATAAATAAGTCATATGGATTGACTATAGTTAGTAATACTGCATTACATATTTGAAAGTTTCTCTGATAGACATTAGATCTTTAAAGTTTTCATCACAAGAAAAAAAGAGTTGTAACCACGTGCAGTGACGGATGTTACTGAGACATATTGTGACCATTTTGCATTATATACATATATGGAATCACTACATTGTACACCTGAAACCAATATGTTGTATGTCAACTATAGCTCAATAAAAATGAATAAATAGCATCCCGTATGGCAAAGGTATTATTTTACTATCATCACCTTTTACATGATCACCCAACTGCAGTACTACATGGCTTTAAAAAAAAAAAAAAAAAGGCTGATTTTTCTCATAATATACCTTGCACAATATTTAAACAAGCACGAATCAGAAATGAAATTGAAACGTGAATTGTTAAATAAACACAGTTGCAAAAGTGAAAACAGGAAAATATTAAGTTAAGCTTTTGGGAGAGATTTCTTACATCATTTTTATACAAATATATATTTTCCTTAAACCTAGAGGATTTACTTATTTTTTGTCCTAACCATAGATGATATTGTGACCAACTTTAGCAGACTGTTTATACAGTGCCTCTTTCTAGGAAAATGCTTTTAAGATCTAAAGTAGATTTTGTTATCCAAAAGTTATATTCAACCTTCCTATTAATTAAACTTTTTGGATTAGAGATATTTCAACTGGCCAACTTAATAAAATTACCATTGAGTAGGTTCAAGTATGGTTTTCCTGTTTTTGCTTTCTAGCTTCCTGAGAAAATAAATGGATAATAGTTTAAATATGGAAAATGATTATTATTTTTAAATCTCCTGTCATAGCCAAACATAAGATTGACTAAATCTTTCTGGGCAGATTTCTGCTCCACTCTTCTGCAGATTCTGTCTCTTAGAACTACCTTCTTGATTCTCTCTTTTTAAGTATTTGAACTATGAACAGCCTTTTATAAACCTCCTTAGGTTAAAATTGAATGGCCCTATTTTGTTGTGGTAATCAGGGCGAATGAAACATCGAAAGGTAGAGAGTTGTACCCTCTCTAGAATCAATATTTTGCCATTATCTTTGTTGCTATCACAGTAATATTAATAAGTATGTACATGAATTCTTTACTGAGTACTTTATATACATTGTCTCTTTTAATCCTTACCTTAACCCTATGAGGACAGTACTGTTATTACGAGCTATCAAATGTGTGATCTTAAAGTACTGTAGAGATTCAGTAAACTCATAAGCATAATACTTGCACCATTGCTATTTTTTCACTCTTCTTTCCCTGCCTCTCTGTCCACATACTAACTTTGCATTTTAAGTGTTTTAAATAAACACCTCTACTAACTGAGTGTTTACTCCCTGGCAGATTTCTGTGTTAAGCTCCTGGGAAACAAAAGGTGACCTGATATATATGTTATCTTCCTAGACTTTATAAAGTGTGACTCTTTAGAAAGGAATACTTGAATCAGTGCTATAGTTAAGTCACGACCAACAATTACTGGATCAAATCTCTCTTGAGAGTTTGGAATATTTAATGAATCAGCAACAGAGGAGGCAGCAGGGTAAACAAATAAGAGAATCAAAAAAAATCTGTGCTATCCACTTACTGTAATTTAAAATATGAATGCACTTCCCACAGGAGGAGGATGGATTCTAGGATTTGGACACGTGTTAGGTGTATGATTGAGGAGTCCTTCTGTGGGGTGTGGGAGAAAGGTACTGTTTTTTTCTATAGTTCTTTTGAGTTTATTGAGAGGAAAGATAATAGTAAAGGTTATTGTTCAGTTTCTGTAAGTGTGGTCCTCTTTGTGCTGCAGTGGAAAATGTAGCTCCTCTCTTTCTTTTACCTCCTGACCTATCTCACTTTCTTCCCTACTAGGAAAATGTTGACTGTGTTTTGGCTAAGATGCATGGCCTCGAGGGGACAGCAGTGTGCCAGAGGGCTCTGTGTGGGAGGCATACTTCAGGCCAATTTATGCAAGCAGCAGGTCATTCTAGGGCTGTAGGCCAGAATGCTGTGCGTCCTCTGGCTTGGAGACATGCAGCCACTTGGAGCTAAGCTACCATGCCGTCTTAGTAAATATTTCCTGCCCCTGTGATCACTTGAGGAGCAGAACTCCCTGGAGATGTCTGTGTCTCGTCCCTCACAGCTGGCTTTTCACGGAGGCCAGATACTGACTTAGCCATCCTGGCTGCAGTTCAGGATGACCAAAACCCACTTTTAGCCCGCTTTTTGATTTTGTATTGAGAAACAGTTGCAGCAAAGCAATATCTGGGAAGAGGAATGCCTCTTGCTCTGCATGGTGAGTCCCCCTGTGCCCTCCCAGGGCGGATGTGAGCCTTAGCAGCTAAAGACATGGGGACACCTGTGGGTTCTCTGTGGCTTTGATTATAAAGCTAGAGTCAGGTTTGATCGCAATACAATTTCCCAAATTACTAATTACACATAACTGACTGTTCATGCTTTAACCTGCATTTGCTCTTTGGCATACTGTTGACCTGTTGAAAAAAATAATGAACCCGTCTCTTAGTACATAGTCTGCATGATGGGGACCTGATTAAGAAAGTATTTTCAAGCATTTTCAGTCATAGGAAATGTTATTAGAGATCAGTCAAGATAAGACGCATACAAATCTACCTTCGCTTAAAAATGGGTTGTGGGTTATTCTCAGAATTCACTGTTCTTTGCCCTTCCCTGTACTCTGCTGTACAGTGTCTTTGTTTCAAGAGACTCAAAGCACCTGTCATACCACATCTTAAAAGAAGGAAACTAAAAGAAATAGACTTATTTAGAATACAGCTGAGTTTCCTGTGCAAAGAGTTTTCTGATGGTTCTTAGGGTTCCTTTCACTATAACTGCTTTCCTCACATTTGCCTAGTATTTTGAGCCACCTATGATTGGGTAAAACAATTTGGGATTTTATTATTAAATTCGTGTATTCTTATAAAAATAAGTCTTCAATCTCATTTCAAGAGAACAAAGGCCCTCAGATCAGTCACAGATATTTTCACCAGTCATCAAAGATGCTGTTTAAGTAAGTTTCAGTTGTTACCTTCAGGGTGTTGGGAAGCTAGACACTTGCCAGATATGCCAGCTGCATGGATTTAACATTGATGACCTTTCAGAGGACTCAGAGATTTTGTTTGGGTTTGTGTCTGCAAGTAATTCATAACAGTTTTTTTTAAGAGTCAAATGTTGTGCTAAAGATTTCCTTTTATGCTTTCTTTTTAGCTCCTTGGCTGCTGGTATGTTTCTCTGTTTTCCTAAATTTACAGTAGCTGTCAGTCTTGTGCTGAGTTCTCCTCTCAGTAATACACTGAATTGTGCAATTCTTTTGGGCCTAGTTTGGAACAGGCATTCTTCCCAGAACCTAGTTGGCTTCTCAAAGGTTAAACACTTTTGGCAAAAAACTGCAAATATGACCGAATAAAACCATGAAAACGAAAAACCACAAGAACAGCAGGAAAAACAATTATTTCTGACAGTGAACTACATGGGTGCAGAGGACTCGTCTCTTTTAAAGTTTGTTTCTCCATTTAGGTCTTCTTAGTTTGTTAATTCTTATGATCCTCTCTTTGCTTCAAATAAAACCAACAACATAATGCCTTTTATGATTCTCCATCCCCCTGGGGGTGGGAGGGGTGGCAGTGACAGAAACTATAACAGCTGTTTCTTCTTAGTTTATTTTAACCTTTTCGTTACCCCAATCACAATCAAACTACTCTTTCTAGAACACAACTGAAAAGAAAAATGCTTTTGGAAAGGAATACAAACCAGATTATTAAATTGATTTGACAGAATTTAGGGATTCATTTTTTGGTTTCTTTTTTTGTTGTCATGTCTTAAGTATTCCTCTACTTATAAACTACAGAAAATGAATGTGTTTCTGGTAGATGTTTCTGTAAATGCACCTTGCTTAATATCACTTTAATCTCTAAAATGAATTTTGGTCTGTGGCTTCTTTACGTGCCCTATTCATAGATTTGATTTTTCAGAGCAGCCCAAAGTGCTTGTCTAGTAAATTATGTAGGACCTATGTTTTAAGAGGATGACTATTTTTGTAAGTTTTAGTATTTACATAAAGGGCTTATTCTTTTGAGAACTCTGTCATAACCGTATATTTTACCAGTAGAGTTCCTATATAATCTCTACAGTGCTTCTGTTCATATAAATATGAACCTTAATTTTTAAGTTTTAAATTTAGATTTCTTTTGATTGACACATCGTCTCTCTCTTGGCTGCCTACGTCTTATGTCTGTTTCAACAATGTAACTGGAAGTTTACGAGTTCTCCAACTCATCAACTTTGCTCTTAACGTGTTGAAGGATAATACTTACTATCAAGTCTTCATTAAAACTAAAATTCAGAATCATCTTTAGAAAGGAAATGTGAGTCGGGGCTGAAAACAGATCAGCAAGACAAATCAGCAGAAATCAGTTGGATTTATAACCGATCTTCTTCCCTCCAGGAAGATGAGCTGTTAGAAGTGACCCATCCCTGTATTGGTAGCATAACACGCTGGATTAGACCATGGATTACACAGGCAGGTTGTGTGGGTTCTGACCCTGCCTACTACTTCCTGACTCTGTGACTTTGAGAAGATTTCCTAAGTTTTCTGTAATCTGTCTGTGGTAAAATGGGGATAATACCATCACTGCTTCTTAGGGATGTTATTTGAATCAAATGAATTAGTATTTGTAAAGAGCTTAAACCAGAATTGCCAAGTTTCTTAAATAGTTAAAAAAAAGTGAAAGAGTGATGAAAATGTCTCTTCTGCCAAGATTACACATTCTTAATTAATAAATGCTTTTTTCTTCATTAATGCCAGGCTTCTTATTCTCTGTAAAACCACCGCTTGTATCTATTGTACAAATTACACTATGTGACCCAGCAATCCCACTACTGGGCATATACCCAGAGAAAACCATAATTCAAAAAGACACATGTACCCCAATGTTCATTGCAGCACTATTTACAATAGCCAGGTCATGGAAGCAACCTAAATGCCCATTGACGGGCGAATGGATAAAGAAGATGTGGTACATATATACAATGGAATATCACTCAGCCAAAAAAAGGAATGAAGTTGGGTCATTTGTAGAGACGTGGATGGACCTAGAGACTGTCATACAGAGTGAAGTAAGTGAGAAAGAGAAAAACAAATATCGTATATTAACGCATACATGTGGAATCTAGAAAAATGGTACAGATGAACCGGTTTGCAAAGGCAGAGATAGAGACACAGATGTAGAGAACAAACCTATCGACACCAAGGGGGGAAAGCTGGGGGATGGGGGTGGGGTGGAGAGTGGGATGAATTGGGAGACTGGGATTGACATATATACCCTAATATGTATAAAACAGATAATAAGAACTTGCTGTATAAAAAATAAATAAAATAAAGTTCAAAAAAAGAGAAATTACACTATGTTGTTGAAGACAGTCTAGAAAACGAGTGTTCGATCTGTTTGCGCTAAGAATTTATTTTTTCATGTTCCTTGTTTACTAAAAATGCAAAGTTTAACGGACTTCAATTACTTTGTAGATCTTGTTGGCTAAAAGTAGGAGTTTGGAGAGATTCTATTCTTGGCTTAGGGCTTCTGATTTTTGTGTAACAACCATCATTATTGTCTAAGATCTGGAAGGGACTTTGATCCTCAAATGAATATGTTCTATGAGCACCAATGAGTTGTTTAGTTGGGAATGTCACTCCCATTCCTCGTCATCCTGAGGGCAGCTGATTTCACACGTTACATTCAGTCCCTCCCTCCTGATTACTTATTGTTTTCCCCTCCCTTTCTGTATATGGGAATGGCTGGACTCCCTTGTTTTGAATCAAACGCTAAAACTTTTTATTTCATTCTGCTACTGAATCTTGTTAATGCCTCCTCTCCTTTACACTGACTCATTTGCCAAACTTGGCTATCTGCCACTTTACTTCCTCAGCCTTATTATCCCATATCTTCAGCTAAAAACAAGATTTGAATTTCTCTTCATCAGTTCAAACTCTCAAGGTCTAAACGATAACTCACCTGTATCTTATCTCTTTTAACTACAAAAAGCCACATACTGAGAGAGGACAATCATACTTGACAAAAGACTGATGTCTTGACTATATCAAGAACTTCTACAAATCAATAAGAGAAAAAGGCAGTTCAATAGAAAAGTGAGGGGAATACATGAACACCTGTTTCAAAGGTGAAACGTGAATGGCCAAAAACATAAGATGTTCAAACTTATTAGTAAACAAGTAAATGCAAAATAAAACCACCATGAGATGCCATTTCACACTCAATGAATTGGCATATATGAAAATATGCCAGTTTCATAGTTTGGTGAAGATGTGAAACAATGAGCATTCTCATACTTGGTTGGTGGGAATCCATTTTGGAGCAATCACTTTGAAAGCAAATGTGGTATTACCTAACTTGATTAAACATATGCGTATCCTGTGGCCCAACAATTCTACTGCTAGTTATTTGGCATGTGTACTCTAGGAGACCTGCACAAAACTGTTTCAAACATTAATGTTTGGAATAGCAAAACACTGGAAATGACCAACATATTCCTAAGTAGGATGAATAAATAAATTACAGTGTATTAAATCAATGGAATACTGTACATCTAGAAAACAAGTGAACTTTAGCTACATGAATCAAGAAGGGTGAGTCTGCAACACATAATATTGGGGAAAAATGCTACTTATGGGAATTTATATGGTATCGTTTCCTTTCTGATAGATTATGTAGGGATATTTACACATTGACTGTTGTATAAAGTACAATGAAAAGCAAGGGAAGAGGAAGATGATTTAGGAAGGGACCAAAGGAGGCTTCAAAGGTATCATTACCCTCTATTTCTAAGGCTGGGTGGGAAGGCCATTCTTTCCCCTTTAAGATTGATAGATTCACTACATACAGTCCAATGTATATTTTATGATTAATACATAAAGAATCTAATGCTCAATAACTATACTTAATGTTTTTCAGTATCAAGTGAGTTTTTGTGGATTCCTCCTCTTAGTCTTGAAATATAAGCATTCCACAGTAGAATACAAAGTTAAGGTTAGAAGTGTCCTTAGAATTAGTTAATATGGATACTTGTTTGAAGGCATACTGAATAGAACTGGGTTGCTTTCCAGTTAAACGCTAGTTTCTTAATAGGAATAATAATAATAAAGCTAGCTCTTTATAACATTTCAGATATTTTACAAATCACGATAACATAATCCTGGAAAAACTCTACTGAACAGATACATATAAGATATTAGGATAAAAATTTATAGAAAGAATGTAGAAAGAGGGAAACTATAGACTCTCTAGAAGCAAAGAACTTTCCAAGGCTGTGGACTTGGATCCATGAAGTTGATTTTACTGTTCTCCTAATATGATTGGATATAATAATCCCCACTTATCTGTGGTTTTGCTTTCCATGGTTTCATTTTCCCACAGTCAATTGCAATACCAAAGTATTAAATGGAATACTTTAGAAATAAACAATTCATAAGTTTTAAATTGCATGTCGCCCTGAGTAGCATGATGAAATCTCATGCCTTCCCACTCCGTCCCACGCGAAACATGAATTATCCCTTTGTCCAGCATGTTTCACCTGACCATCACTTAGCAGCCCTCTTGGTTATCAGACCGACTGTCGCAATATTGCAGTGCTTGTGTTCAAGTAATTTTTATTTTACATAATAATGGCTCCAAAGCACAAGAGTAGTGATGCTGGCAACTCAGATATGCCAAAGAGATGCTGTAAAGTAATTCTTTAAGTGAAAAGGTGAAAGTTCTCAGTAAGGAAAGAAAAAAAATTATATGCTGAGGTTGCTAAAGTCTACGGTAAGAATGACTCTTCTACCCATGAAATTGTGAAGAAGGAGAAAGAAATTTGTGATAATTCTGCTGTCGTACCTCAAACTGTAAAAACTTATGGCCACAGTACCTAATAAGTTTGTAGTTAAGATAGAAAAAGCATTAAATTTGTACAAGATATTTCAAGAGAGACTACATTCACATAAATCTTATTACAGAATATTGTTATAATTGTTCTCTTTTACTAGCAGTTATTATTGTTAATCTCTTTGCCTAATTTATAAGTTAAACTTCATCATTGGTGTGTATACATGGGAAATAAATAGTATATATGGAGCTCAGTATTATCCGTGATTTCATGCATCCACTGGGGGTCTTGGAATGTATCCCCCAGTAATAAAGGAGGACTACTGCACTACTGAACACATTAGGGGAAGATGGAGAGAAGCTCACAGTCTTACAGTTCTGTGATCTTTTTCCAATTGCTCCATAGACAATTTTACATGAGAGTGGGCTTGGCACTGAGAAGATTGGGAGGAAACACTGGTGTGTTTTTTGGCTTTTTTTTTTTTTTCCCCCACACCGCATGTCTTACGGGATCTCAGTTCCCTGACCAGGGATTGAACCCGGACCACGGCAGTGAAAGCCGGGAATCCTAACCACTAGGCCACCAGAGAACTCCTAGACTTTATTTCTGCAGCCAACTCTGGAGTTTTCCTTTTTGAGTTTTTTCTGACTCTCTCCCCTTTTTGCCATCTGGCATGTAGAGTATGTATTTCCCACATTTCCCCCTTTTACAAAGTTACAGACTCTACAAAGTTAGAGACTACAGAGAAACGGCAATGTTCAAGGAGTTGGGGAGTTTATGATGGAATACACAATTTGATGAAACTCCATCAAAGGCACTCAATCGTAAAGCCAAATACAGAAATACACAAGTCATGTGACAGTGGGATGCGGGTAGGGATTGTTCTGTACTTTGCTGCCGTTGGAAGCAGAATCCCCTCATTAAAGCTTGCGTTGTATGAAATTTAAAAAAGAAAAGAAAAAGAAGGAAAGGAACACAAATACAAACCCAGAAATAATCCTGCTAAAAATTCACAAATATTTCTGAAAATAGACAAATGTCTTATAACATTGGTCTTAAATTATTTTTATTGCATGTGTTTAAGTCCTCCAGAAATAGAAATTTTCTTCAGTTGTTCCTTTTACTTACTTGCCCCAAAATTCTACAGGAAGGAAGTTTAGAACATGGTGTACTAAATTTAGTAGATTGTAATCCATTTGATTTCTCACTTTTTTATATCAGTTCATGAAATTTATTGTTTAGAGAGGCATCACTAGAGATGTCTCGGGAAATAATAGAAATGTAAAGTACTTTGCCACACAGGAAGTGGAAAAGCAATTTCTATTTTCTGAAGGACTATAATGTCATGGAGTCATTTAGCAGAGAGGAGTAGATAGCGAAGATGGATGAGAGGCATAGGAAAGTGCAGGACCAGCGCACAGTGTGTAATACTCTAACCCACATGCACACACACATATACACAAGTACAATCTTTTTTTTTTTTTTTCCCAGATCCAGTATCTACTTCTAAAGATTGGTCATCTAGAATTTAACTTGTTTCTTTTTATGCTTCCAGCCCACAAAAGACTACTAGGACTGCATGTCATTAGGTTCTGGATTACTTAATTATTTTCATCAATTCTTATTATTCAGTATATTGATGATTTATATATTTTGTGTTCCTCCTTTTTCTGACTATGTGGCCTCCTCCCAACTGAAAATGAAGATTGCTGTGTCCACTGTATCCTGGCCTGCCTGTTCTGTGAATTCCTGACCCTCTGCAATATTGTCCTGGGACAAGCTTCGTGTGGCATCTGCACCTCTGAAGCCTGCTGCTGTTGCTGCGGAGATGAAATGGGAGATGACTGTAACTGCCCTTGTGACATGGATTGTGGCATCATGGATGCCTGTTGTGAATCATCAGACTGTTTGGAAATCTGTATGGAATGCTGTGGAATTTGTTTTCCTTCGTAAATATTTATCTTCTGTTTGCATTAAAACTGGAGAGTGTTTTAAAATTTTTCTTTTAAGGGGGAAAGAAAAGCACGTGGTAGGATTCTCATCAAACAATCCAGTATTTGCACTGTTAACTCATTATTTTAGGAAATCTCTGAGAGGCTTTTTTTTTTCCTCTAACCAAATCTACATGGTTTAATATGTGAAATTTTAACTACTTTTAGACTTCTTAATAGGTTACAATGACTGAGGGACATTTTGACAAAACAGAAAGAAAGGAAGGGAAGGAGGAAGGAAGGGAGAGAGGGAGGGAGGAAGGAAGGGCGAGAGGGAGGGAGAAAGAAAAAGACAAAATGTCTCCTCCTTTATTTACTTATTTCTATTTCTTTTAACCATTCTTAGGAGCCCCTTGCTCCAAATGTATTATTTCTCGGTGGTTATTTAAATCAGACAATTTACTTGTGATGTTTATTAATGGTTAAAAGTAAGTATTCTTTAAACTTTGGGAAACAAACCCACACAGTTGTTGGGGACCCAGTGTTCATCTCCATGCTGTGTTCGCCCCTCGCTCAGCAAACGCTGAGTGCCTACTGTGTGTAATCTCCTGCTGCAACACAGAGATGGATGTCATTCAGCTCCAATCCAGAGGAGCATAGGAAAGTTTAGAAGAGGAAAGAGACCTGTAAAGAATAAACCAGCCCACAGGGCATACTGAAGTGAGGATTATGAGAGAGAGAAACTCAAAAGGCTATAGGAATACACAGAAAGGAAAGCTAATGTCTACTGGAATATTCAGAAGGCTTCAAGGAGAATGTGGCATTTGAAGGAGGCCTCCTAGGATGAGTGATTCATCTGCTGCTTGAATGAATTAGATTTAGGACCAAGTTTTAGGTGACTAGCCTGAGCTGTGTGTGCCCTTGAGCCGTTAGAAGAAAAACACCTTAAGTATGTATTTTCTTTCTTTAAACTATAAAATTAACTAATAATATGCATTTTTTTACATAATTTAGATGTTATGATAAAGTTTTGATAAAAACAATGCCTTATTAAAATAGCTATGTTTTTTAAAGAATGTGGAATACTTTTGAAAAGTTACACTTAAATTAGGAGATTTTTTAATATTAAAATCTCAGCATTCTCATTTTGATTTATTCAAAAGCTTTTCTTTTCGAGAGCTTTAAGTCTTTTGCTGGGGGGGGGGTTGTTAAGAAACAAACCGAAAACCCCCCAATATTTATAAACACAGTTAATCTTAAATGCAAACCATTCCTTCCAATTCAGTAGGAATGTTGACATCCACTACTATGACCGAATTTCAGTACTGCAACTTTATATTAAATGAAACCATTATGGCAGGTTATAAATATCCTTAAGTATAAAGAAATTAGTGAGTTACAAGACTTACTAAGTGTTAGCGACTTAGTAAGTTACAAAGTTGCTAATACATAGAGACTTTGTGTGATGCAGATGAAAGGGAGGGTAAATTTTCATACTACCTGCTCTCCTACTAAGTTTGATGTCCCCAAATTGTAGTTTGGTTTGATTTAATGTAATTCCTTGTAGAAATTTTGAAAGTATACCTTTGGATGAATAGTTATTTTTGATTCTTCCAGTTGAATATCAAATTGATAGTAAAAACAAATGCATACTTTTAGGAAGCCTTTTAGTAAATTTAGGCTCTGAAGAAAGATTTTAAACCTAAAGCATGGGTATGAGACCCACGGTTTTTCCTTTGAGGTGAAACTTAGTTTCTACTTATATCATTACTTAAAAGGCTTAAAAAAGAAAAAAAAGTTAGCAGACTCTTGAATCCCCCTTTCAGTACTGTTTACACACGCACACACGCATGCATACACACACACACACACACACACTGTTAAATTGTCCATTTTAAATAGAGTTCTAGTAAACAGCTGTCTTTCTGTTCCTTGTCTAAAGAGCATCTTTGATGTAACAAATGAAATATAAGAACATCTTTCTACTATTTCATAGTAACCAGAGCCTGAGTATTTACATATACCCAGAGTTAACTTATGCATATATATTAGGATGTGAGAGTATCAACTTTATACTGACATATAAAACCTCCTAATGACCTGAAATCATTAAAATATTATACTTTCTGTCCTGCAAAAATTTTCAGCCAAATGGTTTGACTAATATTTAAGTGTATTCTGCTACTATTTGCGATGATGATATTAGCACTTTTAAAATAATGTTTCTCTGTAACAGAGAGCATTAGTTGATAGCAGAATTTTATTCTCATATTTATATTCACAGTACTTTTGCTCTATTGTCTATCCTGCAGTCATTCCATAAAGTACCATGTATGATTTTTAAAAAATAAATGAAAAAAACAAAAGTAGGCAAATGTGAAAATAGTTTCAATATGTATTTTAGAATTTCTGTATGTAAAATGTTTTGTTGAATTATATGGTCATCATGACTAAGTGCTCTAGTTTACAGTTATAGATTTGGTCTCTTTTTAGATGTGGAAATTTAATCTTAAATATTTTTCAACTGGATCTGTATTATCCCAAATATATTATTTTGAAATTTAAAAAGTGACTTCCCTATTGTTCTTTAGCCTATTTTCAATCTAATTGATATATTGATATTTAAACGAATTCAACTATAATTTAAAACCTTAAGCTTTTCTTTTCTCCTTACATCCCTCTCTAAAGATTTCCTAGTCTCATTATGTAAATCACATGACTCATGCCCATAAATGAACTATGAAAGATTCAGATCAGTTTATACTGCAAATCATAGTTGACAAATGATTTCAAAACATAGTTTTCTTTTAAAAATTCACAATAGAGCAAAATGCATGTTTTGTACATTTTCTTAGTAAATTGCTTTTACTCATTTGCTTTGGAATTATCTCCCAACTTATAAAAACTGTGGTAGGTTTTTTTTTAATATGTGTACTGAAATTAAACACAAAATAGCTGTGCAATTGGGTATTAAATTTAATGAATTTCACCCAAGAGTAAATCATCAGAAGTACTTTCAACTAGGATCTTTAGTGTCACAATTTTTAAGTAACAGGAAATGTTTTACTGTTAGTATTTAACCCCCAAAGTCACTTTATTTAGGAGAAGTCTTTTTACTTAGGAATATAATAATTTTATTTTTGTGTTTTCATAGTATATCGACTCTATCCATTTTCCTCACCTGAAGCAGTCAGTGCTTCTCTGAACAGTTCAAGGAGTAACCAAGGCAACCTTATGTAATAACTTTTCATTCTTTATCCATACAAACTCTATCAGTGCCCTAGATTCTAATGTTATAAACGTCAAACTCACTGCCTAATATAAATAAGACTTGAGTCCAGAGTCTCTGTGGCTTGCCTTCTTGAATTCCAGTTTAAATGCCTAGATTTACCCAACCACCTAATGAATAAGTTTATTTATTAATAAGATTATTTTTCAAATTATTCAAGGCCTTTATGCCCTTTCCAATTACTTGTGATTTGTAGGCCTGTAGGTTTATTACATCTAACCTGACAAGCAAGATAAAATTTAATCAGACACTATAATATCCATTTTTCTCTTATTTTAATACTAATATAGGAAATCATACCATTTTTGTTTTAAACAGCAGTTAATACAGGGATAGGGTTTATTCTACACTATTTATATTTTAAAATCGAGGATTAGGTACTACAAGGCAGTCTTTTTAGCACTTCATCTCCATGTCCCCTATAACCAATAAATTTATAGTGACTATTTTCTCTAAGCCCCTCAAGGGAGCCAAAAAACCCTCAGGATGTTTCATCCTAGGGAAGAAGTTTGGCACTTCCCGTGAGAAAACTGTTAGTTCCAACAGTGAGGCTACTGATACATACTTGCTCATTTCAGATTACTTTTAGAGATTCTGGTTAAAATGGGAGGGGTTGTGGAGAGGGAATACCGTTATGATGCAGCCCTAATGTAGAGGGTGGTTTTTGCAAAAACTGTCATTGGTGACTAAATCCACCATGTGTTTTCACACTGCAAAATTCCCAGTGAACAATGGCTGCTCCCTGTACTTTAAAGGACTATGAATCAGTATCATCCGAATGATCAAATTTTAATAAAGTCAACCGGCAATCTGTACGTGAAAAGGATTCTAAGCAAAGCCACATCTGAGCCTCACCTGGAAAGCAGGATCTCTATCTAGGCAAGCAGAAATCTGCACCACCTCATTCTTTATCAGACTGGGACAACAGTGTGACGTCTCCCACTAGGGTAACAACTATAGCCCCTAAGCTGCCAAATGTCAACCTGAGTAGCTCCCTCCCTTCCAACTGAACCGCGGCCACTAGTTCCAGTTCTGTTGTTTGTCCATTGTGTATGCCCTTGATCCCTCACCTCAGCCCTTGCTGAAAGAGACTCTTGAATTTATTTGTGAGGTGACCATGAAGAAATCACTTTAGATACCCATGCCTGGACATATTACCAACATCAAGTATAGCTATATGTGTTAAAGACAAAGTATAGCTCTGCAATTAAGTGTTCATTTTCAGGCAGGTCTTTGAGGCTCAGTGGAGAATGTAATTATTAGGAAAATAGTGAAAAGCAAATTCAAACAAATTCTAAGTTTAGCTTGAAAAACTGAAAAGGTTCTTAAGTTCCGTCTGATGCATAAAGGGGTAGAAGCAAAGGAATTACATTCCAAAGCCAAGAAAGAGGGTGTACAAAAGCAGCTGATCCACTTGACATAGTTCATAGCCTTTTGCAAAGGAATAAAAGCCCGTTGAGCAGGGAACCAAAAGATCTCATTATAGGATGAAGCCAAGCCATATTAAAGCTTGTGCACTAGTAACTATGTCTAAAAACAGCCTGCTGTTTTATATTGAACCAATACATTTCTTAACTTGGTAGGTTGCAGTGTAAAGATGTACAGAGCCTGTCTGCTGGATGCTATGCCAATTACAGATGTGGCGGAGTGGTGTCAAACACCTACAAATAGTTAGGATCTCAAGCAATCTTAGAGTGAAACAAAAGAAGTTTTAAAATGTCATTTCAAAACCTAGATAGCACAGTTCATCATATGTGTCTGACTCTCAGAGTCTCGAGATCACCTTTATTATATAATTTAATGTGGACGTCATATGATCCCTCAATCAGAATGCACAATTCTTTCAAGGACATGAATAGTGCCTGAGAGATAAGGAGAATATCTTTTAAAAGTAACACCTTCAGATGACAAGGCACCTGTGATCAGCTCTGCAGGAACTGCGTTTTATTGGTGTTGAGGTGAAGGAGGAGGGAGATGCCCATGAATACATATTATCTTAGATTTTGTTAGATCATCAGAAAGAATAATTGGGCATATTTACACAATTACGTTTTAGTAAACTATTATGCCAGCTTACCGATAATACATATTCTGCTAAAAGTACATTAAATGGCAATCCTAAAGCAATTTGGCTGCTGAGGACATGATATTTTTTTATCTAATTATTCACAAATTAATGAATAAAATTAAATTCAAATCACTGAAGAAAATGAAGCAATGGTGAGAATCAGAACTACAGATTAGTTAAAGCAAAGATATGCAATGCATAACAGAATTAAAGCATTTCTTTTATTCAAACTCAGTGCTTAAAAAAGAACAAATCCATCATCTTGAAATTTGACTTGTAGCTTGACATTAAAAATAATATGAGTAGAATTTTCAGTGGGGTAAGCACAAAACTAGTTCAAGTTGTGTCACTCTCAATTACTGTACTCAGGTGGTGTGCCCATTAAAATTCCCACTTGTGGGTTCCGCTCACTATGCAAATGGGGTCATTACCTGGAGAATTTAATTGGTTATGACACTGGGAGTAGGACTTCTCCTTTCAAAATAAACCTACTTACACACATTTTCACTAGAAATTTGATTGTTATATATACTTCGGATTGTTTTGCCCTATAAATATTTACTAAAATTAAACTGCCTTGCTTACTTATTTCTTACAAATAATTTAAAGTGGATCCAAATTACTTTGTGCATGTGGTTTTATTTGTTTCTCTATAAGGCTAGTTAGAATGATCTTTTGTAAATCATATTGCTAATAAAATAGTATTTTAAAAAAATCTTTGTATCTTTCACACTACCCATCACATGTGGGTACATTTCCAGTGAAGGTTTTCAACATTGAATAGTATCTGTTTTCTCTTTCATCATAGTTCTAAATATTCACTTTGAGGGGCTTCTTCCATTTTTCTCCTTTTTTGTCACTTACAAAAAAAAATGTACAGTTAAAGAGTTGACCTGCCCTCTTGGGTGTATAATATACATAGCATGGCTGAGAAGCCATGCCTGTAACACTTGCAAGGCCCTTATATTCACTGATAAGACCGGGTGAAGATATTAAGTTGTTTGTAAGAATTAGTTCTAGAGACAGTTCTACCAAGAACCACGAGACATTTAAAAATTTAAAAAGAACAAACAATAAATCATTATGAAAAGTACAGTTCTCCATATACCTACCATCTGTTTCCACTAACTGTGGCAATATCAACTGGAAAAAAACCCGAGTTTACAACTAGATAACAAGAATATTGATAATGGCCTGAACTTACAACAAACACTGAAATTACAGTATGGTTTAGTGAAATGTAATATTAAACTGGACACCCAGGAATTTAGTTCCTAGACACTGTCTCAACCAGCAGTTCCCAGAGTGAACTTGAAGTGGGAACAGGTTTGCTGTAAGTATTAATGATATACTCTCAGGGAAGTGCTAATAGTTCCTTGGAAGAGAGAGGGGTTTGCAGTCTAAATTTGTATTACAATACCAAGTTGTACAACAAGCCCAGATTTTATCACTAGCTTATCTGGACCTAAAGAGAATATTTTTCCTTTAATGTAAAAAAGAATATTCTAAAATCAGAGAAAAAAATAATTCTAGGGATGATAGAAGAAGAAATACTACAAATTTGTAACTGGACCATTTTTAATATCTGTAGGATTTTTAATATCTGTAGGATTTTAATATCTGTAACTATGGGAAATTTCCCATAAAATATCAAACATGGATCCAAGTCTCTACATTCATTTTTCTATGATATTTCTAATTGTGCCCGGAGGATAGGAATGAGTTGGTGCATCCAATAAATATAATCATTTACATGCACAGAGCCCCCTTTGAAGTTAATAGGACCTATGGAAAGGGGAGTTATGCACCACGAAAACGGAGTTCAACCTGAGTCTAGTTCTTTCTTTTTAACATGCAGTGGTATTGCCAACACATTTGGATTTTCTTACTGCTTATCTTTTCTTTGTATGTGATGTTTCAGTTGGAGTTGAGTGAAGTGCTCCATGTGTAGAGGAAAGATAGCCCAAAAGAGAGGATGTGATGATTGGCAAGCTTATACTCAGGGACCAGCTTTATAAGATAGTATCCAAAAGTGATAGGGCCTGACGTTTGTAGAGCCTGTTTAACTTTTCAAAAGGAAACCATAGACATTTTCTCATTTGATCTTCACAACGCCATGATTTATCCAAGATATACATTTTTACCTCCATTTTACAGATGAAAAAACTGTGACAGACTGCTTAAGTTCACTTCCTAAAGCCACACAGTCCCTGATAGAATGTAGGAAACCTGATTTCTATTCCCAGGTCTTTCCATTAGAGAGGTATATTTTTTTAAGCAATCTTATATACAACTTAATATAATAAAGAGATTCAGCTGCAACGCCTCTGATTGAAACTGGAGTGAGGAAGTTGGGATCTGAATTCTTATCTGCCTTGTTCCTTGTTTCCCATCTTTCCTACCTTCCCATCTTTCCTACCTTCAGTGGATGTCCTGGCATGGGCTCCAAGGGAGACTGAAAATCATAGCTACTTATCTGAAGATACTTATATGTGCTACTTATTTCTTATTATACACATTGACCCCAAAGTCAATCAACTCACAATATTTCACTGTCCTGTTCCTACTTATCAATGAGTCTTTTTGTTTTTTCCTAGATGGATGAGGAGTCAAGAGTTAGATGTTCTTTTTTTTTTTTTTTTTTTTTTGCGGTATGCGGGCCTCTCACTGTTGTGGCCTCGCCCGTTGCGGAGCACTGGCTCCGGACGCGCAGGCTCAGCGGCCATGGCCTACGGGCCCAGCTGCTCCACGGCATGTGGGATCTTCCCGAACCGGGGTACGAACCCGCATCCCCTGCATCGGCAGGCGGACTCTCAACCACTGCGCCACCAGGGAAGACCCAAGCGTTAGATGTTCTTCATAAGACTATTTGCTGGTCATTCTCCGTAGGTCCCTGCAGATCTGTTCTCTGTCTCTGCCTGCATTGTGCCAGGATCCCTTGCTTTCTGATTTCTAATTGGCTCTGGCTGATGGCAAGCACTAATGCGAAATCAGAAGGTGGGAGGAGAGAGAGGTCAAGGTACTAATTCCCACTGTGCTCCTAGGCCCCCTTCCTGCCAGGCAGTGATTTTTAACAACTCCATTCCTCCATATAAGGTGATCTTGTGCAGTGACCCCTGTCCCATAGCTACAGCTCCGTGATCTTGCCCCCTCCGGCATGGGGAAGTAATATTTCCCACCTCTGCTGGTCCCTGGAACTTCAAAAATCCCTGTTTTGTTACCTTTCAACTGATTGTTCCTCTGTAAACAGTCCCTTTTATTAAATGCTCTTCAATTAAGCCCTTTGAGTGAGCCATCTGTTTCCTGCCAGTACTCTGACTAATGAGTAAAAGTGAGTTTGTGTGTGTGCAAATGCACATGTTGTCTGAATCCAATACTGTTATCATGTGTTTCTAAGATTTATCAAAGTAACGTAAATCCTGGTGGTCTCTTAGATGTCTGTCTCTAACATGGACAGTCTAATTTAATATCGCAAGAACTACACTAGACACTCCAGAAACGTACTTGACAACTTCAGGTTCAATGATCACACCTCTCCATGCTAATATTTGAGACTATAACAAGCTGAGGGTGGGAGATGGAAAGAAAGAGGGTATCATTACCATGAATGGTCCAAAGTTTATTGAGTTTATAAAGCTTTAGGATCCCTAGAGATAATGAGGTTTTCCTGTTTCCCTACAACCTAAAACGATTCAACATTATTGACATAAGCAGACCCACAATAGAAACCTTAGCCTGGAAATGAATCCCTCCAGAAATGTCCTATCTGGGGACTCTATGTGAATGTAACCAGTGGTAATAAAACAATTGAATATGACATCTGTATGCCTTCAGAGTCAAACAGTTCTAAGCTAAAGTAGGTCCAGTATCAACCTTGGTCCTCCAGTTCAACCCCCAGGTTGGTAAACTGACAACATTTTAATTGATGCCTCAATATTCACCCAGTTAGTCAAGGAGACTTTACTGATAACCTGTTTGTTCCAGGCCCTGTGCTGGGAATAGGGATAGCAAGACGTCCATTTACGAATTCTCAGTTTAGAGAGAGAATGCAGATTAATTTGATAGAATTAAAGAGTTATAATAGAGACGGTATAATTGCTAAGAGAGGGGAGAAATGGAGGCTGACTAATGCTCCCCAGGAGAGCCAGGAAGCTTTCCTAGAAGAGGTAATATTTGAACTGGGATTTGGAGAAAGTAAATAGTTATTGGTGCATTCTGAAGTTGCAGTAATGTTGGAAAGGATAGAGTTGGTGATTATGGGAAGAAGTAGAACTGAGTCCAACAAGGCAGCACTTTAACTGCTTTGCTGAAGTCTTCTGAACTCTGACCTGTAGGCAAAATGAAGCCTTCTGAGGATTTAAATCAAGGAAATGGCAAGATCAAATTTATATTTGGATATAATTTTATTGGGACAGCAGAGGAATGATGGATTAGAGGGGACTGAGGATGAACGTGGGTCGGGAGTTAAAAGATTGTGGGTTCATCTGCACAAAAGATGGTGAGGGCCTGGCCTAAGGCGTTGACTGTAGAAACGGATTGGGGGATGCGGGCGCCATGGGGAGGGACAGAATTAAACACATTTCTGAAAGAGAATTGAAAGACTATTCCAGGTGAAATAACGAGTTAAATGTGCCCTGTGTTTGCATACAAAACTGTATGAATGTTAAATCAAAGTCAAATTCATAGAAATTTTAAAGTATATACATGTTTCAGGCCACCAGGGTCATGTCTTCACTAGTGAGTTAATGGATCTGAAAGTACTTGTAAACAGTTTCACCAATATTAGGAAACTTTGTCAGAATTCCACTTAGGGTTTATATGATGGGAATGGTAGTATACATAGTGTTCAGGTGGGTGAACCAGTGAGAAAAACGTTAGAGTAAAATTTTCCACTTCCCTAGTATGCTAGGGATGTATGCTAATGGATGTAAGCCAGGGGTTAACAGGGAGAAGTGAGAGAAAAACAGAAGCAAAGGGACATGGACAAAGGATCTCCAGAGTGCCTGGCATATAAGAGGTGTTCATTTATATAGTTACTGAATTAATATGTGAACAAATGAGTAAATAAATGAACATATATGTATATGTATATCATGAATAACAATGTGCAGAATTGGATTTGTATTACTACAACACACTGGATGAAAATTACGGGCATAATAACTGAAAGAGAGGGGAAATTTTCACTGGGCTACGCACGCAATGGATGGATCATTTTTAACTAAATCGAAAGATCCCTAACCAGTTACTGATTACTGACTGGTTAAATGAATCATTCTTTAATTGGCTTAGTGAGTAAGTCCAGTTCCCATCATGTCTGAGGTCATACGTTACCTAATACGTTGTTTCCTTAGTTCTATCTAACCAAGTGACCCAAACCTGCTTTAACTATTTTATTCTTCGCAAAAAATTTGCAAAAGGATCATAGAATTAAATTTTGTTTTTTTACAAAATAATTACGTTAAAATGTAAATACTTAAATTCACGTTGCAAATACTAATGAATTTTCAAGGAGGTCTTTAAAATATAGGTGTGTCCTAAGGATCATAAGGGAGAAGGAGAGTCACCAGGGCAAAAGGAAGCCACTTGTCCCTGGTGGTGGAGGCTGGCACTTGAAGGGAATCACAATACAGCTGCCCAGGTGGAAGTTTGACTTGCATCTGGCAACTAGATCATAAAATATGAACTGAGGGCTTTTATCTGTTCATGAAAATATTTACTAATTATTGAAAGTATGGAAGACAAGGCAATGGAAATCCAAACCAAAGCTTAAATTGGCTAGATTCTTAAAATGTTTATTTTGACTCCTTGAGTGTTTTTGTTTTCAGAGATCACATCATAGAATAAAAGGAGTCATATGCTAAGGCTTTTCATATATTATGAAGTCAAATGGTTGCCATTTATTTAGATTACATTTTCCTTTAAACAAAACGTTTTGTTGTTTAGGTTCTTTGACCTTAAATATGATAAACTGTACTGAAGTATATAGGTGGTACTAGTAATTAGTCAGAGGCTAGCTCAAAACATATCTATTTTTAAAATATTTCAGTGCATACTATTGGCATTTTAATCATTTCTTCTTTAAAGAAGAGTATGTGCCTATGACTATTTCCATGGGGAGTAAAATTCATATTTAATGAGAGAAAACATGTTACTTTTATGCTTTCTTAATTTTCAACAAGTGTCTGATTTTGAAAAGTATCAAATGCCTGCATATATTTGTGACAAAAAAGTTGTATTGTTTCTATATTCACTCAAAATTTCCCGTCATTTGGAAGATGGCAGACTGTCTTCAAAGTTTTTCTAAATGAAAACTATGGCGGGCTAATACACTGCATAATTACATGCCACGTTTGCATTAATAAAGAATTATACTTGTAAGTTTTACAACTAGAAGTAGCACTGTGGTTGTCATATATTACAGCACACACAATTTGATTGTTACAGAGTAGACATCTGCCAGAAACATTTCGGTTTAGCATGATGAATTTACCTTAGCCCTGTCAAGAATCGCATTACAATGCCGAAGTATTGCTTTGAATATAGGTTGAAAAACAGAAATAAATTTGTTGAGGTAGAGTTTCAAATCCCCTCAGAATCATGTCATTACTGGTATTGTGGCTAGGCACACATGAGCTCACGTTACTCCAGGGGGGATTTGCGAATAGTGAATGTCTCTCATTTAATCAGGACAGCTAAAGAAAAGATATTGTTGACTGTGGATGATAGAGGAGTTTATCAGCATCACAGCAAGGATGCTAGCATACTCAATTTACATAAAGGTATAAGAATATTTAAAACATAATCCCTTTCTAAGTCACTTTAAACACATTTGCATGGGAAGTGGTTTATCTGCAGCCCCCTTTTCAGCTTAATGGTAAATTTCTCTGAAAGATTTAACTAAACTCTAATAGAGACCATATTTATCTCAAAACACTTAATTGTAGGCATTGTTGGTTCAAATGGTGGAATTTACACTTTCCTTGTGTGTGAGATATAAGATTATAAGGTAGACAGCAGGAGATGCAAACAATTGGTAGATTATTCCCAATCCACTCAAGAACTATTGATAAATCTATGTCTGTGGTCTTTGGAAACCTGGGTAGACCGCAGTCTCCTCTATAGCCAGCTTCGGAAACGCCAGGCAAAATTTTGCTCTAATTTCTTGAAAGGCCTATGAATTCTATCAAAAATTTGCTGCATACTTTGGAAAGATTTTACAGTGTAGACATGACCACATGATAGGTTTCTTATATCCACAGCAAATTTTAACACCTAAGATACAAAATAAAGACTACTGCCTTAATAATACCAAAGGGCCACATCCACACAGGCAAGATTGTGTGCAAGGTTCACGGTTTAACTACCATAAAATTTAGCTGCTGCTTTCATTTGAGAAATGTGGCAGATAAGAGCAGTTTCAATATTGCACCACTGCATTAATATAGATGTAGCACAGATATATTAAATTTTTTCCTCTCAACACCATGCTCTAAGAAAGTAGTAAAAGTATTATGTTTGCATGATACTGATTTGACATGTAGTCTGAGAAATATATGAAATGTTGTATTTTTAAAGGACCGGGCTTATGAAAAGTCTTATTTGAGGGAGTGTGGGATCAATTCGCAGGGATAGTTTATGGTCTAGAAACTCCTACAAGGTAATGGGAGAAACTGGTATATATGTATTAAAAAAAATCTGACAGAACAAATATTAATAACCTATATTGAACTTCATCAAGGAAAAATAAAAATCATACAATATCTAAGTTTATATGTGCAACATATCAACAGTATTCAGTTAGTCTAGAAACAGTTCATATCATTTTTCAGTTTGCCTTCTGTATCTCCTGATTGCTTCCAATTCAGCTACAAATACAAATTTCTATCACAGTCACATAAGCTAAGTATAAAAATATGATTTAAGTATAAAGTAATCCCAGAAGTAAGCTTTCTATGTTGTGTTGATAAAAATATGTGCGTGCGTGTGTTTGTGTGTGTGTGTGTGTGTGTGTGTGTGTATCTCCTTGTTTGATGTAATCACCTATATATCCTGGAAGAATAACCACAATAACTGTTTTGAAGAAGGGCTGCTGACTCTTTTCTAGCAAAATCTGACTATATTACAGGCATTAGAATCCCAGTTGTCTCCTTCTAAAAGGAAAAACTCATGGCAAAATAGCCCAGCTAAACAGAAAACGTGGATAGGAAGAGAACAGAAAAATACAATCATACTGTATTAAGAAAATAGTAACAGAGACCATTGACGGTGTATCAAAAAAAAAAAGGATTCACGGAACGTCGTATCGTGGCACAAAGAATATCATGTCACTGCAAGACAGCAACAAAGAACACTGCACTCATAGGGGAAGTTCTTTTTATTAGAACTATGAGAAATCCTTTTTCATATGAATTCAGAAATCTCGGACAGTCTAATAGGTCTAGTATCTCTCCAACATATCTTCTATATTAAAATCAAAAAAAGTTTCAAATCTTTTCTACTTGCTCGATATAGTCTAGCAAGGGGAATTAACACTATAAATCAAATCAAGTTCTGCTGAACTTACTTGTATGATGAAAGCATGTCGAGTTTTTCATTTGTGAAAATTTCAGAGTCTTTTTGGCAGCCCGATACCACTGCTCATTGGGCTCCACCTCTGGCTTTTACATCAGGAAAAATATGAGATACTCAGAGTGATGCTCACCATTCTGATATAGAAGTCTGGACCATCAAGATTCTCAAAAGGGAAATTCCAGAATGTAAAATATTTTCAAAATAGAAATGATCATTTAACATTATTTTGTACATGTTGTCTTCACAGAGAAAACTTTTAAAGAATAAATTGAAATCTGAAATCAAATTAACCCTGAGAGTACCACAGTTTGTATAAACAATAATAGTACTTAGGAAATTTAGTGCTAATAACCTGTAGGATATTTTTTTAACTACAGCAACAGCCCTGAACAGCTGTCTGTATCATCTGTATCTCTCCTCTCTTTGCATTCTATCTGCAGATGTTTTTCTTCTTCTGACTTTCCTTTTATATTCAAGTTCCATTTTCATTCATCATTCTTCACTGCTTCCTCCAAATTGCCTGTTTATAATATCCTCTCCTAAGTCCATCATCCTCTTACCCCGTGCTTCTCTTCAATGTCTAATTCTCTCTCGACATTCTTAGTACCATTCAGCTAAGTTCAGCACACCCTTTTTTAAATTAATTAGTTAATTAATTAATTTACGGCTGCGTTGGGTCTTCGTTGCGGTGCACGGGCTTCTCATTGCAGTGGTTTCTCTTGTTGTGGAGAATGGGCTCTAGGCACACAGGTTTCAGTAGTTGTGCCTCGCGGGTTCTAGAGCGCAGGCTCAGTAGTTGTGGCACGCGGGCTTAGTTGCTCCACAGCATGTGGGATCTTCCCCCACCAGGGCTTGAAGCCGTGTCCCCTGCGTTGGCAGGCGGATTCTTAACGACTGCGCCACCTGGGAAGTCCCTCTGCACACACTTTTAACTGGCCACTTTCTACTATGCACTGGGAAGACAAGCTAAATCAGAGTTGGCTCCTGCATTTCCAGAGCACACGGTAGACTGAGGGAAACAAAGACGTGAAGAAATTATGAAAATGCATTGTGAGATTTAGAGAAATGTGAAAACTGTTTGGGACTGCAGAAGACCAAGGCTTGGGAGGAATGAGAATTAGGTTGGAAATACCATTTGAGCCAGTTCTTGAAAGATGATTTCACATTTCCCAGGCAGACAAGGAGAGGAGGGAGGAGTTCAAGCAGAAGGGACAGCATCTACAAATAAAGGAAGCTACGAAGAGCATGCATGTCCTAGTAAGACCAGAGAATGTTTAAGTGGCTAAAAAACAACTCACGTGAGAGGGACAGGGTGGAAGATGAGACTGAGAATATAAGCTGTGGTTAAATTGTTTTTTATGCTATGCCAAATAATTCAGATCTTATTCTACTGGCCATAATTTTAAGCAGGAAAAGGCAGTTTCAGATTTGTGTTTTAGATAGGTCATTTAGGCAAATAGATGGGAAGGTACTGGAAATGAGGGAGACAGAAGGAAGCAAGTGAGGCCAGATATGTTGGTCTATTGTTATAGAGAGGTCAACGATGGTCCAATACTTAAGGCTCCTAGGTCTATGGTAGAGGGGTTAAAGGATGGGGGATGAGACATTCAGGAGGTAAACTGATGATTGAATATATGGGACTTAGTAACAGGATATGAGAATGAGGAAAGAGTCAAGGATGACACCAAAGGTTTTATCTTGAACCGCCTTATGATCGTGTCAGTAACCAACATAAAGGAAGTTTGATGAATGCAATGTGCTAAGAATAAGGGTCGCATACGCATGGAATAACCAGGCAGCCTGACACGGGGAACGGGAGCTCTAAAAAGAAGTCAGGACAAGAAAAGTAAATTTGAGAGTTATTTTAATTTGGATAGCATTGCTCTGAAAGCAGAGTCCGAAGCAAGAACTTGTACTTACTTTATTTGGGAGGTGATCCAGAGAGCAGGATTGAGGGATCAGGGAGAGAGACACAGGCGAAGAGGAAAAACCAATTTAAAGGTGTTACTGAGGTCGTCACTGTGGGCAGTGGGCCTCAATTCTGCTAGTACCAGCTAAGAACGGCACAGAATGTTTCCCAGAAACGTGTATCTGAGGACAAGAGGCCAGGGCATTAATCTATAACATTCTATTCCATTGGCCGACATTCCCCGAGGGTATTGACACCCACACTTCCAAGCTGTGCTTGCTCTGGCCCACCTAACTCTCACAGGTCTGAACTAGAAACTCTAGTGCAGAAAGCCAGTAAGGGGTTACTTGATGCCAGATTTGGTCAGCATGAGGTAGGTAGAAGCCCCGCGCAACTATCAGCTCCATTCATAGCTAAAAACAGAGATGTCACTTAGCAAATGTGAGTCAGGGCACCAGATGTGTTTGCTATAAAAGATAACCACAAATCGGGGCTTCCCTGGTGGCGCAGTGGTTGAGGGTCTGCCTGCCGATGCAGGGGACACGGGTTCGCGCCCCAGTCCGGGAAGATCCCACATGCCGCGGAGTGGCTGGGCCCGTGAGCCATGGCCGCTGAGCCTGCGCGTCCGGAGCCTGTGCTCCGCAACGGGAGAGGCCACAGCGGTGAGAGGCCCGCGTACCGCAAAAAAAACCCACAAAAAAACAAAAAAACACAAATAGGTGCTAGTTGAAGCTCCTCAACTTAATGAGATCACTAGAGTAGACACACAGACCAGCACCTCTTGACATGGTCAGATTTCACAAGTAAACCTATAAAAAGTATGAAATATATTTGTATTTATTTTTAGATAAACTTTTCTGAGAAATAAGCCCAAAGCTTTCATCAAACTCTCAAAGTATTCCTTGACCCAGAAAAGTTTAAGAAACACAAATTTGGAGCAAGAGTGGAAGTACAAGAAAAGAAGTTTTGGAAAATAACATTTAAGGGTTAGAGAGGAGAAGATGGGGAAAGAAGTGTTAGTGCCCAGGCTTTGGGATCATAAAGGCTTGGGTTTAATCTAGGCTCTATTTGAATTTGAGATGAGTGCATTCTTTGATTCTCATGAGCTCCTTTGTAAAATAGAGATAACATTTAGATCACAGGGGTGTTATGAGTATTATAAATATGTGCAAAGTACCTAGGATAACGTAAATGCTCATTAAATGATGAGTTACTAGAAAAGTAGAAAAGTGCCAGGAAGAAACTATGTAAGAGTTCAAGAAACAATCACTGAAAAAGAAGCAAATGATAATTTTCATTAGGCAAATATATAAGAGGACTTTGAAAAGAGTTCATTGAATTTTTGATGATTTTTGTCAAGAACAATCAAAATACCTTGGGTAGAGAAGGTCAGGAGAATAGTGGGTTGAGGAGTAAAGTATTGGATTATTAAAGCAGACTCATACAAATCTGATATCTCACCCAGTATCAAGCTTTATAAATAATTTTAAGGATGTCCTCGAAAAGAAGCACAGATGAAACAGAGAGGTCTGGAACTTCCACATAGCTTTCCAAGTCATGCCTCCTGCAACAGACATCCTATCTCCGGCCCCAAATAACGTAAGGCCTCCAAAAAAGGTTTTACAGTGTTACCTGACACAATCAGGAACATATAAGTTATGAAACATCTCCATTTTACACCCAAGAGAATTCTATAATTTATGGGACATTCTCCAAGAGTCATGCCTTATAAATCCATACATAGATCCTGGATTTATTTACTATAGTAATCCTTTAGTCAGGGGCAGCTTGCTGAGAGAATTCTGTGAATAAGGTCACTTTCTTCCAGCAAATATTATTAGTCTATTTACATGTAAGTCCAGCTGATAAGGAGATTAGATCAATTCACTTTTCCTCATTTTCTTTCACCCAGGGATGCTCCGCACTCCAAAGGAGACTGAATGGATCATAAGCCAACTGCTTGAACTTTTCTCCATAGCACCCTATTCATTGCCCCACCCACCTTTAACTCAAATGCCTATCATACTTCTCTTCCAGTAGATAAGTAAGCTTTTTAAAATTATTTGCTGTATATTCTTCCAGAATTCTCTTTAAATATTTACATTCTATTTGTGTATGTTGTGCTCAAATATGGGCTTATACTCTATGTGGTATGTGTGTATTCGTATATACATTCTTGTTCTGTTTTGTCCTTCACAGTATGTCTCAGAGATCTTTCCACATCATTCTATAGAGACTTAGTTCAACTTTTTAACTATGTCCGCAGCTGTGAAGGGTCTGAGACTTTAGTCTATTTGCAAGTTAAATCTAGCTTGCCGCAATTTCATGGATGCTGGTAGACAACAGACACCTTTGTTAGAAACAAAGAACTTTTTTACTAACAGCGAGAGCAACATCCAGAGTATCAGCATTTATACGAATTTCCTGAACTCCAACTCCCACAGGGTAACACAAAGAAGAACAGGCAATGCCTGCATATGCAGAAGACTGAGTGACCCAAGCTTAGCGAACCCAAATCTTTATTAATCAGCTGTGAGCAAACCAGCTATACTTTTTCCCTGGAGGAAGATATTATGTTTATTATACTGGAGAGTAAACAAACATGGCCTGAGCTCCAGAGGGAGATACGATCTCTATCTTCCAAGGCTATTCATTACACAAACATTCTTGCAGGACATGCTGAAATGTGAGCAGTGCCATGGAGGATTGTCTCCCAACAAACAAGTTTAAATAATTTCATAGACATTAAATATTTTCCTATTAATGGTCATTAACAGGAAAGGTAGAACAAGTTTTTATTTCTTGAATAATTATTTTCCCGGGGTTACTTATTGAATGAACCAAACTTTTTAAGTTATTGTCAAGTTGTTCAATTGTATTTATTTGATGTGAATTCATTTTCTAAATTTTTATTTTGTTTGTTGTCTTTCTTAGTGGCAGTTTCTCATGTGTTTTGAATGTTCATTCTGAATCTTCTTCTTGAATGCACTTTAATTTTTTTCTCTCTCTAAATTCCAGGTCTTCCTCTCTACTGTCTCAGAATTTTTGAGTTGCTCTATCTGGTCCCCTAGGGCCACCTTGTCAGAATCAGGTCTTAGGCTGATGACTAGCTGCTCCCAACTGGGGATATTTCAAATTGATTAATTGAGCCAATATCTGGTTTGGGTTCAGACCTGGCTTCAAATCTGAGTTCCCTCCCTCCAGTCTCGCAAAATATGTGTCATCTTTTAAATCACAGTCCTTAGTGATCCAAAGCAGCTATTTTCATTGTCCTCTCAAAGCACAGTGGGAGCAGGGGGCAAGGATAGGAAACAATATCCCAAACCTTTGTTTTAAGAACTGAGGCTGATGTAATATTCATTACATCACAGTAAGTGAACCTCCTGCTGTCTTGACCTGATCTGGGTGTGGAGCCCAGCACGCCTACAGCCTCAGCTTTACTTATACTATGTGTACCTGTTCCAGTAGTCTATTCCACAGAGCCATTCAGCTTGCTATGAGCTCAGATACACAAAGGAAGCTATACATGTGTGTGTATGTGTGTATATATATACATATACATATATATATAGTTTCTTTTTCTAAAAATTATATTTTGTTTTCCACATTGCTATGTATTTTGAGCATGGGGGACCTCAAAGGATGAACTTACAATGCTACCTTGACCGCTTGGCTGGAAGCAACTATAACATAATAAAATCTAATTTATACAACTGAAAAGCAAAAAACCAACCAACCAAAGATAAAAAACCTCAAAATGCAAAAAAGCCCCAAGAAATTGATTAAAACATGGGCAGAGGATCTGAATAAACATTTTCCTGAAGAGGACAAGCAGATGGCCAATGGGTACATGAAAAGATGCTCAATATCACTAATCATTAGGGAAATCAAAACTTCAATAACATATGACCTCACACCTGTTAGAATGGCTATAATCAAAAAGATAAATAACAAGTGTTGGAGAGGATGTGGAGAAAAGGGAACGCTGTACACTCTTGGTGTGAACGTAAATTGCTTCAGCCACTATGGAAAACAGTATGGAGGTCCCCCCCCCAAAATTAATAATAGAACTAGCATATGATCCAGCAATTCCAATTCTTAGTATTTATCTGAAGGAAACAAAAATACTAACTTGAAAAGATATCCGCACCTTCATGTTCATTGTAGCATTGTTTACAATAGGTAAGACATGGAAAAAACCTGTGTTCATCAATGAAAAAGTGGATAAAGAAAATGTGCTATATATATATATCTATATATCACATATATATTTATATGTATATTTTTTTCAAATATATATCTCACACACACACGCACACACACAGAAACGGAATGTTATTTAGCCATAAAACAACATGGGTGGAACTTGAGGGCATTACGCTAAGTGAAATAAGCCAGAAAGAGAAAGACATACTGTATGATCTCACCAATTTGTGGAATCTGACAAAACGAAACAAACAAACAAAAAAAAGCAAACTTGAATTCATAGATACAGAACAGATTGGTGGTAGCCTGAGGCAGGGGGTGGAGAGTGGGCAAAATGGGCAAAGGTGATCAAAAGGTACAAACTTCCAGTTTAAAAAAAAAAAGTAATTTATACAGAATTGTGGAAATGCATATAAGCCTTTTACAAGGTTATAAACTGACACCTAAAGTTTAGGATTATTATTGAGCTGGGTTTAAATCAATAGAATTTTTCTATTAGAAGAGCAACTATTCAATGTACTTCCAACCTCAGAACTTTCTTCCATGCCCTAATAACCTGATGACCTTAAAATACGTACATACTTGCCATATATAAAATATTATTATCAGGTCTACCAAGTCTACCAATTACCCAGAATCTAGACCGAGTTTTCTGGGAGGTGGGGACCATGGAGGCAGGAGAGATGGGGAATCAGCATGCTTAATTTTTAAATGTATCAGTTCTATAAATATTTAAAAATGAACATTTTTTCAGGCCAACCATAACCATCTGTGGATCCCAAATAAAACAATTAAAAAATAAGAAGTTACCTTTGAATAAAGCTCTGAATCCAGTGAAAGCGTTTTACCATTTAGAAATCTGAAAAATATGTAAAAAAATAATTTGTCTTTTAAGAAATATGGTAACTCAAAATAGAATAACATAGCCTTTAATTTCCTATTGTTATTTATAAATGGTGTAAAGCATAATTTTTTTTAAAAACTTTCAAACTTTCAATAAATTGTTAGGCACAATTAATGAAGGACAATGCAATCAGATTTTGAAGGACTTTTTTCTCTAATATTGTGTACTTTTTACTTAGATTGTCACCTACCTAGTGACAGTGTGAATTAAAATAAGGAACGTATATATTTAAAAATAGCAGAGCTACATATTCATATGGTAAATAATTAGATAAACCTAAAAATTTACATCCTTTAACTAAATCTTTATCTTAGCAAAAAACCTAAAATCTATCCCCAGCCAATTTCCCTGTTCTACAAATAGATGAAAACAATGCCCTTTGAGAAGATTTATTGAGAGGTGTTTTTTACCTAATTCTTGAGAGAAGTGACCAGAATTATAAGACATAAAACTTGTGTTGCTATTTCACACATGTAATATTTAAATTAATGATGGTGCTTATTGAAATGCAGTTCCATACCGATATTTGGTACATGTTTTATCTGAATTTCTCTAGAACTTTATAGTATATAGAAGTTTAAAATCAGACTTTTGGATTTCTTAGATCAGTAAAATTTCCAGAAATGGTTGTGAGAACAAACATAAGATTTTCAACTGTTTTATTTTGCTAAGAAAAAACATTACTAAAAAAACCCCTGTTAATATCATCAAAGATTTTAACAAACAAAATTAATCAGAGATATAATATCAAAATAAATTACAAGTTTTCTCAAGAAGTAGTGGTTGGCAGAAACAAATATATATTACTTGCATTTCTTGTTTTGAAGTGAACCCATGAACACTGTTGACTTATTATTCAAAAAATATTTACTGAGAGTGGTGTGCTAGGTTCTGTTCTAAATGCTAAGGAACAGCAGTGAACAAAGTCCCTACTTTCAAAAAGATTAACTTCCAGGGAGAAGAATTAAACAAATGTACAAGTATAAATTTTCTCCATCTGATGTTACAGCAGATGGAGAAAAATAAAGCAGAGTAAATGGAATAAGCCTTGCCAGAGTGGGACAGGTGGCTACTATTTGATATAAAATGGTCAAAGAAGATCTCTTTAATAGGGTGAAATTTGTGCAGAGGCCTGAAGAAGTCAGGGAATAAATAATGCTGCTATCTGGAAGAAGTAAGTTCTTGGCAGAGAAAAAAGCAGTGCAAAGGCCCTGAGGGAAACACATGCTTAATGTGTTAGGAACAATGGCAGAGAGCTCTGCATGGCTGAAGCAAAGTGAGCCAGGGAAAGACTATAAGGAAAAGATAATAGAAAGTTCATGGGTAGCCAGATTATATACGGATTGTTAAATACTTCAGCTTTGAGTGAGATGTGAGTAGCAAATGGAGAATTTTGAGCAGAGGTGTAAAATGATGTGCCTTTTAAAAAATATTCTCTCCCAATAAACTTTTCACTTTGAAATAATTTTAAATTTACTCAAGATTTGCAGAGATAGCAGTGGGAGTTCCCATACATGTACATCTCACTAGTTTCCCCATTGTTAACGTCTTACATGGTTTCTTTGTCAAGGTAAATAACCAACATTTGTGCATTACTATTATCCACATTCCAGACTTATTTGGATTTCATCAGTTCCTCCATTAATGTCCTCTGTCTGTTCCATGATCCAGGCCATGCTTTGAATGGCTTTAGGTTGGCAGGTCCCCATGGTCTCTTCTGGTCCATTATAGTCTCTCCATCCTTATTTTTAATGACCTTGACAGTCTTGAGGAGTAGTGGCCAAATTATTCTGTATAATATCCCCCATTCTGGGTTTGTCTGATGTTTAGCTCATGATTAGAATGAAGTCACCCGTTTTTGGAAAGAATTCCCAGAGGTGAAGTGCTCATCCTGTCATGTCATAGCAAAGGGTTTATGATATCTGCATGACCTCATTGATGATACTGACCTTCATCATTTGGTTATGGTAGTATTTGCCACATTTCTCCACTTACAGTTACTATTTTTTCCTTTCTATATGTCATGCTTTGGAAGCATGATTTATGTTTTAAAAGGATAATTTTGATTACTATTTTGAGAATAGAGTAGATGCAAGGAGACGGTTGGGAGGCTGATGCTGTAAACAAGGAGAGAGAGTGATGCTGCCTGCAGTGCGCTCAACTGGAATGAACCTCCACATAAATTAAAAGAAGGTGACTTTTCACTCGAGAATATCTTTGAAGAAGCAGTAATAATTATTAGCAGTATTAAACCTCAGCCCTTAGGCACAAGACTTTTAAAATATACTGCTTGACAAAATTAGAAGAACACTTCTGCCTGCTGCAGTAAAATGATTGTCTTGAGGAAAAACATTTGTATGATTGAATTGTGAGATGAACAAGCCACTTTTTTCATGGTACACCATTTTTTACATAAAAGAACTCCTAGTAGACAAACTATTGTTATCCAGACTTGGGTATCTGGCAGACAGTGTCTTAAAAATTGATGAACTAAATCTGTCACGTCAAGAAACACAACTGGTGGTATTTGTTGCCAATAACAACGTTTGAGCTTTCAAGTGAAAATTAGAGTTTTGAAAACTTGTATCCAATACGCAAAATCTTTTTTTAAAGGGATTTAAAATTAAATCAGCCAAGATAGCAATGAATGTGATTTTTAAAATATTTTATAATGAAATGTGTCAACATTTGGAAGATCTTATAAACTCAGGGAGCTAAGTTTTCCAAAGACCAATGAACGATGTTTAAAAATCATGTATGGGTCAAAGACCATTCAAAGTGTAAGACAAGTCAATGGATTTTAATGCGACAGTACAAAAAGTTTATTGATATGGCTTTAGATTTCTCTTTGCAACTAATCTTTAAGAAATTACTACTACTTGTCATTTTCTTTTTTTTTTTTTTGGTGAGGCATAAAAAAAGAATACCCATGATTATATGAAAAGGCTATTATAAGATAAAATACAAGAGTATAAAAGAGATAAAAGAGTATAAGATACTCTTTCTTTTTTCCATTGACATATTCATGTGAGGTTGGATTTTCTTCCTATATTTCAACCAAAGACCATATTGCAACAGACTGAATACAAAAGCAGGTATCAGACTCTTGCTTTCTTCTATTAAGTCAGGCATGAAAGAGATTTGCTAACGTGTAAATCAATGAAATTTTTCTTCCTGAATAATTTTCTCTTGAAAAATACTTCACAAAAACATGCTATATGTGTTAATGTATGAAGGCTTACTATTGCTATTTTTGGATGAATTAATAAATACAGATTTTTTAAATTTCTTGATTTTAATTTCTAACTTAGAAACTATTGACAGATATAATCAACATAAATACACATTCTTTGGAAGTAAATGTTAGAGAATTGTTGCTCCAAAAGACAGCTCTGAACAGGTCATACCTTTTACGTAAATCTTTAGTGACTTAGACTTAAAAGCTATGGAGAAATCATTAAGAAAAAGAGCAACTGATGTGAATGCACAAAACAATGAAATGACTACGACTCAAAAACACATATACAATTATTAGGCAAAATGTGTAAGTGGGAAGATTATTACAACAAATATTTACAGGCAAAGTATCACTACCTTTATATAGAAATACATTGTTTTTCATTTTTAATAGTCAACCCTCAATTTCATAAAATATTCTCTCTCTTGCTCCCTACTCCCATCTTGCTCACACTTTTCCTCTGTCAGGAGAATATACTTAAGAGTGGTTGTCTCTAATTGGTGAGATTAGGATACTTCTAATGATTTTTCTTCTTCTTTTTGTAATCTGTATTTCCCAAATCTCTAGTTTTTAATGCCGGAAAAAAAAATGCTAACAATGTTTAGAAGCCAGATATTTTAAAAATCATTTTTAATCTGATGATTCATTTATCTGGTATTCTTTATGCAAAACCGAACATCACTTACCCTGAATCATTAAAATTATTTGAATAAAACAGTAAGATTGCCTAAATTCATTGGTACATGATTTCCTTATGGACACTAATAATTATAGATGTTTTTGATGCTTCCTTCAAGCACTTAGCACTCTGTCAACAGTGAAATATATATAACTTTCAAAAACAGTCCCAGTTGTTAGAAAATTTATAAATGTCATTGATTATTTGCAGTTCTGATGTAAAAAATAAATATACTTGATAAAAGAAACATGGAAAACATTGGTTTAAATAGGTTTGGGTAATGAATATTGATTTTATTTTTTCTTGTCTTATCAGCCCCCTATTACTAAGACAAGTCAAGAATTGTTACTATCTGGTTGCATATGATTTGAAAGATTGGTCCAATAATCTGAATTGTAGAAGAATTTGAGTAGTTTGTTGTGTTCATTACATTCACTTTCATTTCACTACAAGAATATTTTGAATTCTTAAAATTTTATCTTCTTATTTACATGTTTAACATTTTAATATTTCCTTAATTTTTAACAATTAAAAATTTAAAAGTTAAAATGAAAAAAATAAAACATTCTATTTTATGTCTTCTCTGTAGTGGAGTGAGATTATAACATTTTTGTTCCACAAACCATCAAACCCATCAGCAGAACTTCTGTGTAGTAGCTTAAAAATGTTGGTTAACGTAAGTTTTAAGTTTTTTATTTCTCCTGAAACACAATAACTAAATTTAACCAAACTTAACCAAAGCCAACCTCTCTCTTCCCCAAATGGTTCATGTTTTTAAAAATGTGCTTTCAGAGGACTTGAAATGAATGGCTTGGCACTATTCTCTGACATCTTCAAGTACTCTAGTATTCTTTGAGAAATTAAATGGTGAGTTTGCTAATAGTATCCTCTATTTTGAATTTATTTTACCTGCTCCAAAGTCTGAAAAACCGTTGAGCTTCTAGTGATCATGCCCATGAAATTGCCTTTGTGAGAGTTGTCTTTAGAAAGTCTTAAGCTACACTCAACACCCAACAGAATATTCTCTTAGGTGATTAAATTTACAATAATTATACTTGCTTCTTGTTGTGTTATCCAATAACTAGTTCTTCCATATTTCCATTTTTACTAGGCAGTAAGGTATCTGTTTCTATTGTAGCTTCCTATAGTTATGAGCCAGAAGAAATATCTACCATTTGAATTTCTTCTCTTAATGCTGAAATACAGCCTCTGTTTCTTCCCTTTGTTTCCCACTGTTCTTCCATTTCTCACTTGCTTTTGGTCTCTTTTACTTGTTTGCATCATTATTCATCTCTTCTTTTGAGGAGACTTCCTCAAAATAGATTGCCATTAGGTCAGAAGTCACAGCTTCCTTCAACTTGAGTTCACTTTTCAGCTTCCTTAACCAAGCCCATGAGCAGATGGTCATATTTGTTGTTGAACACGTTAGACAACAGTACAGAAAAGAACTACTTAGGGGTAGTTCAACCCTTGATGATAATTCTCCTAAAAATAAAAATCTTGAGGCAGTTGAAGGGAAGTTGTTATTTCTCCTTTTATCTTACTGTTTGGTTTCATCAATTTGCCTACTTCTGCAGAGGTATTGAAGAGGTCTCATTTTTGTGTTTATTTCTCCCAAATGGAATAAAACTTTTGGTATGCCTTTATTCAACTTTGTTCCTACATACATTTTTATTTTAATCAAAAGCTTTCTTGGAGTGAGTGAAGGCCAGCTATGGAGCTAGTTTATGTCTTTTAAAGCTTTGTTTATCACGGAGAGTGATAGTTATCATAGAGGATTCATTTTGGTTCAAGGACATATTATTGTCTTGATTGGGCTTATACATCAAAGGGAAGAATTAAAGCGTTCTGATGAAAACTTTCCACCTGACACACAGGTGGCTGAAAGTATGTGCTATCCTTTCTTGGGTCCTTTTGTCACCTTTCTTAGCTTTCTTGTTTTGAAACATGATAATAGTAGTATTTGAGTTTTCTGGGGATTTTTGTTCTATATTGCATGCTGTGAAAGGATTTTTCTAGGTTCTGCTTCCGGGCTCCCTCTGATCTTGTGATGTTAAACACACTGCTGTCTTCCCTCGGCATTACTCTCATCATTTTCTTCTCCACTTGTTCCACTTCTGTCCTGTGTATGTGGGAGGGGGCTGTATAGAAGATGTGAGAGGAAATTTAGTAGAATGACAGAGTAGGGGGATGTCAGGGAATCACACTGCTGAAAAAAAGGCCTCCACAACTTCTAAAAGAAAAAAGGATAGGCTGTACTGGTCTTTGCATTTTTTTTTTCCGATATAACCACAAAAGTTAAACTTTTTCCAATGAAGCCTTTAGAAAAGAAATACTGTCACTTATCTTTGAAGTTTGATACCATCTTGTTCCTAGAGTTGTGTCCCAAATTCATGAAAATTCATGGTTTGTTTTCTAAACAGTAGAGAATGATTTATGCAACGCAAATCCCATATTTTCTAGTAAGACCAGTGTCATTTTGACCTTGAAGAACTGTGCGAATTGTTATGAAAATAAATATTTCAATAAAGCATGACATCATATCTTGATTCATTTTGCATTGTGTGTGTTTAAGGAAATATTAGAACTTCCTTCTGATAGTTTTAATACCTTGGGCAATATGTTGACTTTTGCTTTCTGTCTTGACCCAGGTCATGTTTTGAAATTCCACTTGGTATTAGAACCAGATTTAGTCAGTCAACAACAACAAAGGAAAAGAATATTGGGTTTTTTGGACTAGGCATTACTTTTAAAATATTTTTCTTCTGCCAGTCATTTTGGTGAGAAACGTATACACAGATGAACGCAAAGGGAAGCAAAATGTTGACAAACATCTTGAAGAATAATTTAATAGGGATCAAATTTCTTGCACATAGGATCTTTCTAGTATCACTTTCTGCTATTCAGGGCTTCAGTTTAATCTTTCTTTGATATCATTTTCTGGAATGACTGGCTGGAATTATAAAATTAAAACAATCTGCATATCCTACCATAGATTTGATTGTTCTAGATGTTAGGACTGAATTTAGTACTAACCATGATAAGCTTTGATGGTTAAAGAAAAAAATAAAATCAGTTTTGGGGAGTACTTCATACTTCATCATCATCAGAAGTATTTTACATTCATTAAAGAGATCAGCATAGCTTTGGGCACATAGTAGGAGACAGAAATAGATATAGACATAATTTTGATGAATGAATACATGAAGATATACATCAAGTGAATTAAATAGCTAACTCTTCAGAAATTTTCATTCTAAGAGAATCAATGCTTAAAAATAAACACGTGGTGGACAACTAAGACAACTGGAAAATAAAATGAGCAAATGGTAAACTGACAAAATTAACTCTTTTCTCAGTTCCCTAGCAAAACGTAAGTGCATTTGTGAGTAATAACAGGAATGTTGCTGAAATCTCAACTTTGGCTCCTACCTCCTTCATTCAGTAATGCACACAGTGTGATGGATTTACATTTTAAAACTTCTGAGGGCAATTACAATTGCTCTTATTAACATATTCAGCATAATGAAAACCATTTGCTGTAATTAACACATTGTTTTATTCTCTCTCTCTGTGTCAGTCTCTCTCTCTCCTGTTCTTTCTCCACTCTCTCCAGGTCCAGACATATTATAATTAGCTCAAACAAGAGGCTTCTTTAGATTCATTTATCGTTCAGTCACTCATTCATTCATCCATTCATTTTCATTCATTCATTCATTCATTCAATTTCTTTTATCCACAGCCCCCACTCCCCTCTGCCTCAATCATCTTAATATATAAATATAAATAAGTATACATATATGTAGTATGTGTGCACATATTTTAAGTGTGTCTTGAGTGGTTTTTTTCACATATAGCTTTTAATTATAAGTGCTTATTTACTATCCAATTATTGCACATTGGATTAGTTATGTTTTCCACTCAGATCAAGTTTTTAGGATCCAATCATGCTGCTTATACATATCTCATCCATTGCTCCTGCTCTCATACTATCAGTTATATAATAATGGATAAATGACTTAAACTAAGCCTCATTCTCTTCATCTGTAAAATGGGAGATGATATGACTACCTGGCAACTTAATTAGAATTAAATACAATTAAAAATTCATTTCCTCTGTTGCACTAGCCACATTTTACCTGCCCAGTCATGTGTGTCTGGTTGCTACTATATTGGACGGTCCAGATATAGGACTTTCCCATCATTGCAGAATGTACCATTGAGACCAGTGTTTTAGGAAGCTCATTCTAGTGGCGGGCATGGAAGATGCATCGGAAGGGAACAAGACTAGAGTCTAGAAGAACATCTTGGGAGTCCAGACAAAGACCTTTATGAAACAGAAGCAGTAAAGATAGAGAAGATGGGATAGATATGAAAGACATTCTTTGTAACTAATTCTTTGAAAAATATATTTATAAACATATTTTTTCCTGAAATTCTCCTTAAAAAATTAATAGAACTTTAATTGTACTGCCAGTGGGACTTTTAAAAAGCTCTCAGTAGGTATTACCAGATTGCTTTATAGGAAGGTTGGACCCATTTGACCCCCCTCCCCACCAATACCCATTAACAATGAATGTCATCACTGAAAACAACTTCTGATTATGGAAACATGGAATCTCATTTTTAAAAACTTTTACTTTTCCTGGTTTCTGTCTTTCAAAGGTTTTTTGATATGCCATAATATTAATTTTCATACAACCAAAACTATTGACTTTTTCTTTTGCTCTAACAATATTTGTACACTTAATGATTCTTCTTCTTTAGATGACACGTGTATACATTGTCGACCGTTGAAGTGTTCTGCGTGTCAATGAAAATAGTGTTTATGACAGTCTTCGGTAGGATCAAGTAGGATGGAAGGGGTAACACTTGGGAAACCATTACAATAATACAGGGATGAGGTGTATTTTGTTTTAGGTGATGGATGTAGGAAAGAGAAGCAAGAGATACTCTGAAGGAATCATTAACACCTTTCAAAGATTGCCTAGGTGTATGGGATCAAAAGATAGGAATCAGAGTGTCTTCCGATTTTAACCCAGAATAACTGACACATTTGTGGACTCATGATTAAGACAGTTATGTTGCGTGGCGACAAGGTAAGTTTAGAAACACTGATTTGGGGAAATAGGCACATGACCAGGTGGAAACTAGCAGGGTTGGAGGCAAGGAATAATAGCTCAGTTTAGAGGTAAGAACCAGCAAAATGGCATTGGATTCAGAGGAGGAAGAAAGCACTTGAATTAAGAAATGGATGAACTTTCTGAAGCAGATGTTTAAAGAGACAGCAGTAAAATCTGGTTTGGTCAATTCCTTTCGTCCCTTCCAAAATCCCCACTGTTCTTTATGCACTTAGAAGGAGAGTCTTCGGTAGGATCAAGCAGGTATGGGTGACATACCACACAACTCTCTCCCTTCCCAGGTGAGCAGCTCAGAGCACATCTTTATGAAAGTGATGCTGCTATTTTCTTTCTATACTGCCATAGCCTCCGAGCAGGTTACCTTGCCCCACTCCTAGTCTGTTCTCAGCATGGAGGTTCTAAAGCCTCTGAGCCAATCACGGCACTCCTCTGCCTAAAACCCAGAGTCAAAGCCAAAGTGTTTTCCAAGATGCCCTCTAGGCTCAACTTGATTACACAGTGTATGCACACCTACTTGCTCTCTGACCTCATTGGTTACTTACAGTCTCCACCCATTTTTGCTTTGCCAGCTATTAGGCTCCTTTCTGTCCCACAATGTGCCATGCACACTCACGTCTTACGACTTTGGCTCTATCCATTCCTTCTGCCTGGAACACATCTCTCCCCTTATCACTTGGCTAATGCTCTAAGATTTTAAGTCTTTGCTTACGTTTGAATGAATCTTACCCTGACTCTTCTCTCTGTAACCTCTCTGAGTAAAACTGAAACTTTAGAACCATACTTTATTTCCTCTTTGTATTATTGCATATCCCCTTTTCATGTACAAGTCTAATTTACTATGTTAATTTTCTGTTTTTCTTTCTCCAAAATGTAAGCCCCACCAAGGCATCTGAAGGATCTGAGCACAGTCTGGCCCATAGTAGAGGTTCAATAAATATTTGTTGAATTGTTTCTTTCATCTACACTGAATAACTTCTGTTTTTTCTACTTTTCCTGTTAAGTAACTTGGCCATTTTTACCAGAACTCAGAACCATGTTCCTAAGAATTCTATTTTTAACCTTGTTTTTCTCAAAGTAACCTTACTGAGGCAGTCATCCCGATGTTAAATTTTTTAGCATTTGCATTTTATATAATCCTCTGGCCTGCTTGTCTAAATGACATGTGTCAGGAAAATGGTGCTTACCAGCCACTCACACCTGTCTTGTTAATGTTTGATGACTTGGCTTATTTTGTCTGGTTCACTTCATAATTTCTTGAAAAATTTGGCAGAGCCTTTCCCAATGGTGTGAAAGCATTTTCTAAGGGTTTGCTGATGCTGTGACTATTTCCCTCTGGTGTTTAAGCTTTTGAGTGGCTTAAAATAAAAGACTGAATTATTCCTCTACCTGGCAGTATTTATTGCTGCACTTCATCAACCCAATCCTACTAAATCATGAATTTATTTTACTGACATGCCTACATAGGCATGGTGAAAAGGAATCTGCATAAATGCCACAAAATAAAGTGCCTTCTTTATTTCATCCCTGGCATTTGTATAGAGCAGAAGACTTCTCCTGCAAATTCTCTTCAATTTTTCTATAAAACAAAAGCCTGTCTCCCTAAATTTGAAAATGGCAACAAAATAAAAATGAAATTAAAAAAAAAATATTTTAGAAAGGCTTTGAATTGGTATCATGTTTTCAGGCACTTTCACAACATCAGTGGATGAAGAAAGGCTCAAGAACAATTCTGACTCATCTTTTCTTCTTGGATCCAAGCCACCGTCTCCTCATCTTTCTAGAAATTCAATCTGCTACCTTTCCTTGATATCTTGTTACACCCATCCTCCTGAAAGTGTCAACTCCATATTGAATTTTGAACTTTAGAATGCAAAAGAAAACTAAAAAATTATTTGTCTAATTCTTGCATTGCTTGAAATAGACTGAATTTCAAAACATTGAATTCCTCATCCAGTGCTTTTTCCATACTATTTCACTTTCCATTCATATATTTTTTACCTTGCAGACCTAAAGTGAGGGGGAAAAGTCTGGCTCAAATTGTTGCTATCAGATAGACAAAATATTATTTTCTTCAGTTTACAGATAAGGCAACTGAAATCTAGAGACTTTATGAAACTCTCCCAATGTTACAGTTAACTTGTTGCTGGAATTCCTGCTGCTCAGTTCTTCAAGCCCTCCAATTTATAATGACATAAACAAAACTACTTAACATTAAGCATAATTGCAAGTCATCTCAATTAATTTTCTACTCAAATGAATTGTTATTTTGTTTATAAATATTTATAGAATTTTCGGCACTGGTGATAGCCTGAGGTTTGTATTTCATATTTTGGAGGAATACCTATTCTTCAAAATATAGGCACTGTAATTTTTGGTTGCTCATGAAATATTTATTAATGCTAATGCCAATAAAAATAATGCCATGGTGATTATGCTCTTCAGTCATTAATGTCCTGAAAGAAGTAATTTGCAAATTGGTATACTGTCACTCAAAGTATTAATTTACCACATGTGGGTAACAAATTACTTCTGGAATCAGGCTAGGCACAATTGTCAAGGCTCTCTGAATGTGAATGCTACAGGGGAGAGAAATTTCAATCAACTGCCAAATCTCATAGATCTGTCTCCACAATGTGTCTCACATACATTCCCTATTTCCTCTATTGTATTGCAACTGTTAACACCTCAGTTCAGGTGGTTCTTACTGCATTAGCAATAGGTTGCTTTGCTGTCATTTGACATCTACCCCAAGCTATCCTATGCAGCTGCTAGATCAGCCTTCTCAAAAGAGGTACAAAGTATTAGGTATAAAATAAGCTATAAGAATATATTGTACAACACCGGGAATATAGCAAATGTTTTATAACTATAAATGGAGTATAACCTTTAACAATTGTGAATCACTATATTGTAATACCTGTAACTTATATAATATTATACCCAACTATGCTTCAAATAAAATTAAAAAAAAACAAAACACAACGTGGCTTTGCTTCTTGATTGGTTCCTGAATGAAATCTAAACTCTGGCTCGGCCCTTTTGCACCTGCAGGTACACACACACACACAGGTTCTCAATCTTAATGCACTTTGGAATCTTCCAGAGAACTTCAAACATACTGACTCTGAGTAATTGAGGAGTGTGGTCTGAGCCTTCGGGTTTTATAAAACTCCCCTGGTGACTCTAATGTGTACTCAGAGCTGAGAACCACATTAAAAACAACATATTAAGAGAGATAACTTGTTGTAGAAGGTAAAATAATACCTCCTAAGAGCCAGGAGACTAGTGCTCAATTCTGGATTTTGCCATTGAACAAAAGATATCTAATATATCAAATAATTCCACTAAATCTCACTTCCTCCTCTATAAATGCAACATGAAGGAATTGGACCAGGTTAATTTAATGTTAACATAGCACTTATGTACTCAGCTCTGTATTTGAAGCTGAAAATTTAACATTGAACAAGGAAACAAGTCTCTGCTTTAATCAACTTTACAAAGCATGAGATACAATGAATATGTTAAAAAAGTAATTACAAGTTACCATAAAAACTGTGAAGGAAATAATTTATGAGAAAAACTTAGGGTGAAGATGAGCATTATAGTAAAAATAGTCAGAAGTCATGATTCTCACTTTTTAGATGATCCTGGTCTCAATTTTGTAAAAATTAACAAGGTAGACCACATCAGTAGAGGAAAACAATAGATTCCTGAAGGTCTTCATATTTAATGCGTAGCATCTCATAGACTGAAAATTCTTATGTGGCAGCATTAAGAGATTCTGCTTCATTGTTTCCCCCACTTTATACACCCATGTTTTGATAAAATAGATATAATCTACCCTTCCAGACTCTTTAAACGTAACAAAAAGTTAGATTAGGATGATTGAACTCAAAATAAACAATTGTCCATACTGTACAACAAGGCTCTAATGCAAATATCCAATTCTTTACTGGGGATTGAGGAAAACTGAGTCCCTTGTTCCTGAAGCACAGTCTCTGAGCAAAAATGGCTTTCTCAACCTTATAAATTGTCCAGATATTGGTAATCCTTGGGTGTTTGTCCACACTGACAGTGCTGAGATGTCACTTTCCCTTCCTGGGGCCATCTTTGTCAGATCTCTTACGGTGGGAATTCTAAGGACCCACTTAGGGCTGAGAGAGGCAATACTGAGGGCAGTTTCTAGTGTTAGGAAGTCTTGTGCTTTATAAGCTATTCATGAAGTAGACAATCTGGATCCTTGTTAACAAGTCCAAATGGAATAAGACAAGAAGTGTCAGCCAAGATTCCAAGCTAAATGAGTCTGGAAGCGTGAGTTGGCTGCCATCTGGAAGAATTCCACAAGTCAAGGAGCAAGCAGATTATGGAGGATGAAGATGCATCTGAAAGTCTAAGGAAAGGCTGAAACAGTGAGACTTTTTATCCAAGAAAATGTATGTAATTTTGCTCTAGTAGTCCCATCCCCTTTAAGTACAAACTTTTTTGATGCTATTCTTAAGGAGATTTGATTTCTCTAATGCCCTTGAAAAATTCTCTGGTTATTTTTTTATGTCCTTGTAAATGGCTACTCTGTCTCTTTAGTCATCATCGTCATCATCATTATCATCAAATTACAACTAGCATTTATAGAAGACTTGTCACCTGTCTGGCACTGGGCTTTGGCTTTGCTCTGCTTCTTAACCCTTTGGCTTCTGCTCTGCTTCTAATCTGAAAGCTAAGCCTGAACTAGGATTTTAAAAAGGCTTTTTACAGCCAATCGCTTTTGGCAGAGAGAGCAGGTGTGTTCCCTGATGCGTTCTCTCTGTTTTTTGGAAGACTAACAGCCTCCCTGCTCTCAGGGTTTTGCCTGAAGAATTTCATGTCTGTGATTATGCTACCTGCCTTGTGAGGGCTACACAGTGGAAACACTGCCAAACATTATGGGCAAGAAAACAGTAAGCTTAGGCTGATTGGTTCTGCTACCCTGAAGCCAGATAGCAGGGTCAGGGACGGGTGCTGAGAGAATAACGCAGCAGGGTTCTGGGGTCTGAGGTCTGAGAAATCAGGAGAGGACTGAACTTCACAGTAATTGTTCTGAGAGTCCCACAGAGCAAGTGTAGCCTTCTGACTTGGAGCAGGAAGTGCCTCAGGAGTTACTGTATTCTCATTACTCTTGCCTGTTGTTTTTTGTGGGTCACTTTCTCTGGCCAGAGAAGATCTGAACTACTTGGGGAATCAGGCACCAAATCCCTAATGCTCTCACCTCTGCCACCTTCCTCCACAGACTGAGGAGCAGCCCAAGTCACAGAAATCCTAACACCTATTTGCTTTGTGATTCAGCGTGTGAACGCCCTTTCAAGTCCACAGGCTCCACTGCTTTAAATATATTTAAACATTATATATAATATCCAGACATTATATATAATAACTGTATAGGGGCCCCAAACATTAGACAAAGGTAGAGGATATGTGTGGGCAGCCTCACTAAAAAAAGAAATGCAAAAGAGCAGTACTTTCTCTAGGGCAGACACTGTTACACAGACTGTAGATATATTAACTCATTCAATCTTAAGAAGCTTATGGAGTAAGTTCTATTATTATCCCAATTTTACAGATGTGGAAACTGAGACAGAGAGAGATAAAGCAACCACCCAAGGTCACAGAGCTACTTAGGGCAGAAGCAGGACTTGAACATAGGAAAGAAATTTGGCTCTACCAGCTGTGTTCATAACCATTACACTCCGCAGAAAATTTTATCTGAATGTAATTTATAAATTTCACCCTGTGTTTGTTTTATGTAGAGTGTTTCATAAGGTGGGTGAGGTAAGGTCTTCCACAGCCTGCCACTTAGACACAAGATTAATGTGTTGAAGCAACACCAGGGTCAACTATCATGCTGCTTTGTAAATTAACCTTGGTTGTGCTTTAGTCAGGCTGCATTGGGAAATGAAAGGTTTTTCATCTTGGATCTTCCTCATTTACTCACAGGCAATGCCAGCTGTGCCCCGAGTGGCTTACTTCTTGACTGTAATATCTAATGGAACATTGCTATAAGATTACAATGATTTTATTCAGAAGATTGAAATGTGATTATATAGGCTTGGGGGGGGGTACAAAAATACAGCAAGATCTGGTGATGTTTGGGAGCATAACTTAAAGAAAATGCTCAAAAATATTCAGTGAGAAGGATGTCAGTGTTCTTTAGAAAGCATATGCCTGTAAGACCTTTTGTGCTGTTATTTCCATGAAAAAATAGGTTGTCTTGGACACAAAGGGCATCGTTGTTGTTAAATTAAATGCCTCAGTAAAAGAATTATGAACAGCTTCACTCCACTGTGCCTCACTCTAGCCAAGGGTGGCGACTCTTAATATTAAACAATTTATTATTTTCTAAGGAGTAGCAAGAGAGCAGTTAGGACATATAAGTTAAAGAAGTGCCATCACAAACACAGGGGCAGATAGAGAGGTGTGGAACTCTAGTTTATAAACTGGATGTTAAAGAGCTTAATGTATGTCTACATAAATAATCTGCATTAGACTCATGGTGGTCTGTCCTTATTTCAGTGAAGAAACTTTATATATGTTTATTACACCCATTAGTCTCATTTTGTAACCTATTCATGCCGTGTCAAAAGACCCTCAATTTGTGATTATAAATCATATTACCTTTAGAGTGGTTCCAAAATGACTCCCTCAGTATGCCACTTTCCTATGCATGTTTCATAGGGAACTGACATTCTTCTACTTGAATATAATGATACCTCTTTCCATTGGTAGTATTGTGCCATAGGACAACTGAAAATTGTTCAGCCATGAGAAGCTGAGTTGGAGTCAATAAGATGCTCAGATTTATGTAGGACTGAATTCATTCTGTAAAGCTACTTTTCATCAATTTTGGATGCTTTTGCCCAATTGGTTTTAACTTAACTCAAAAATTAATACATAATAAGAGATTCATAGCATTCAAGTCAAGAAGTTAGACACTAACAAATTAAAACTAAAGAAAGCAGGTGAAAAAGATTGTTTAAAGGTAGAAATTTATGTTTTAGAAACCGGTAAGTTTTTCAAGTAAATACAAGCACTTATTCTCTGAAAAACCAATAATATAGACAAACCATAAATCCACGTTATCAAGAAGTAAACAGAGTGGGACCATACTATACTGACTATTTGTAATTTACCTCAACACCTCCTCATGACATTAGCCCTGATTTTCACTTAATGAGATACCTTCCCCCACCACCAGTTCAACAGCTACTACCCAACCCTAAAGAAGGAGCAGGTAACTTAGATCCAGGCCAGTCAGTGTTGCCTATAGTAACCTGGATATTATACAGCCACATGACTGATGTTAGTCCTGAGAGAAGCACTCAGGATATTTGATGGAGCAAAAGCTCCTGCTTGTTGTATGCTTTACTTGAAGCTGGACATATCTGTTCCTGGGAGATACTGGCTTCCATATTGTCGCATAAGAAAGCCTATTTGAGTCTAGTCAAAACAGAGGCAGTCGATACAAAAGGACAAAACACTTTTTTTCTGGTAACATATTTTGAGCCCCAGTATTCAGTAATGCCTGAAGTGAGATCTAACTCAACTTTTAGCAATGAAAATCAGTGAATTGACACTTTTGCTTAAGTCAATTTGAGCTGGGATTTTCTGTCACTTGAAACAAAAAGCATTCTACGCTAAATATATACTAAATTAGGCAAAGACACTAAATCAGAAGTGAGATGGGAAATAAAACCACAGACTTGGAAGATAATCTTTAAATTAAAAAAGTGAACATCGTGCATAAAATTGGAAAATCTCAGTAAAATTATTGTTTTCTTAGAAAATATATAATTTGCCAAGATAAACTCAAAGAGTAAAAAAATTAGACCAATAACCAAAATCATAAAAAAACACAATAGAAAATGAAGAGTACAAATAGGAAATTCAAAAAAGAACACAAGTAATTAGTAATTAAGTGAAATCAGTAATTACTAAAATTTAAATGGAAACCATGAAAGTTATTATTTTTAGTATTTTATACAAAAAAAGGCATATGTTTGGTGTTAAAGAAAAAGAATGTCCTTCTTCAGTGCTGGTTTGATTATGTAGATATAAGCCCTCTCATTCACTGTGGAGTATAAATTGATACCACTTTTCTAAAGGACAATGGAGAAGATTGAATCAAGCCCTAGAGAAACATATAGTCCTTTGAAGCTATCCCCCCAAAATATTCAGAGGCACACATAAAGATTACAGAGAGAAGGACGCATATCGCAGGGTTCGTTACATTTATGATGAATTTATAGCAGCCTAATGCTCTGAAGTAGAGGTTTGGTTAAGTAAATCATTTTACATTAGAAAAAGATGCAACTTTATGAATCTTAAGTTGCTGATATAGAAGAATATGTACTGGCAAGGGACAACTGTCTTAAAACTTCTGTCATTAAGCCTGGAAAAACAAACAAAAATACAAATAGGTTTTATAAAAGCAGAATATAATAATGAATAAACATTTAATTTTCTGTGTTTTCTATATTTCTATTGCGTATGCATTTTTTTTAAAAAAAGAAAAATACAGGTTAAAACTTAAGGTTCAAAATTTTGGCTTGCTTTTTTATCTTACAGAGTTTAAAAATAGCAGGCAGATATAACTGGAGCATCTCTTTGTAAAGTAAACTGACTATATATATACTCTATCTAACAGTGAAGTACTCCAAATTGTGTGCATCTAGTCTGTCAGATTCCAGGGAGGAAAAAATCTGTGAAATTGACATTGTTGTTGAGTACTGACCACCCTCAGGTGATTCCCGCAGGTTCCAGGTTGATAAACTGGGAAGGGTTGAAAAAAAAAAAGACCATCCTCTCCAAAGTATTAATTTATCCCTTAAAGTGTTTCAGTGGATGTCACCTGGATAGGGAGCTCTAAAAATGAAAGCTGGCTCTATTTAAATATTTACCACTTCAGGTGAACATCTGCTTTTCCCTTTCTTTTTTGCCTCATTCCTTTTTTTCCCATTTCTTTGCAAACAAAACAAAACAAAAAATAAGCTTCATGTTACAATTTTTCTAGTCATAAATACAGCTGACCCTTGAACAACACAGGTTTGAACTGTGCCCAACCACTTATATGTGGATTTTTTTCCAAGGAATACATGCTACAGTACTACACAATCACAGCTGGTTGAATCTGCAAGATGCCAAACCACAGATATGAAGGGCCGACTGTAAAGTTATATGTGGATTTTCATACCAGCGCTCCACACCACTGTTAACAACCTTTTTGCTGCCTACTCATAGTTCGCACATTGAACACCCCCACCCCCTTGTTTTTTGTGGGAGAAATACACAAATATTTTCAATATACTGTTGTATTACATTTCAGAAATAAATAGGGTGCTTTGGGAGCCCAGAAGAGGGGCACTCAAATTAGTGTGGTAGTTCTGATAAGGCTTCTTGGAGGAAAATGCTTGAGCTGAATCCTAAAAGTGGTAGAGGAGTTCGTTAGTAAGAAAAGACATGGCTGGTGCTGGTATGCTGACCTCACACCCACAGGAGGTGGGTAGGTCATGGATCTGGCCAAGGGAAAGTCCAGCTACATAATTTGCAAAGCCCAGTGCAACTGCATGGGCCGCACACCCATAAAGCTTGCCCTGGCAGAGAGGGATGTATGCAAGTTCTCCCACACACACAGCTTGAGAGGTGGGGGCCCAGGCAACTTGCAGAGCCTACCTGTATCTGAAAGGATAGCATAGTCTAGTCTGAGGGTAAGCAGGCCCCATACTGCCAGAACTTCTGCTTCTCCAAGAGAAGCTAGAAACTGAATGGTTGAAGTTTAACTCTTACAATTTGAAAACATTTAGCTCCGTTAAAAACAAATTAAGATACACTGCGCAAGACAGAACAGCAACACTGCAGGCCTCATCTGGCAGGCCACTGGTTTGCTACACTGATCCCAGAGCATTCTCCCAGCCAAAAGTTATTGACAAAACCTAATGAATGGAAACATTGTCCAAGAGAATCTTTTCCAGGTTTATTTTGAGGAATTGTTAGAGTTTATAAATAATAAAGGTTTAGTACAATATTGAGAACGTTCTGAATGCTCAGCAATGTTCATAATACTTAAAAAGGTGCTTCCTTTCTTATACATTAGTCCAAAGGACCTTGAAGAATGATGATGCCACCCAGAGTCACCTATGAAACTTTATCAGAGACCCACCTCAAGCCTACTGAATCAGAATATACAGGAATGTAGACCTGACATTTGTGCTTAGAAAAGATTCATGCACATAGCTGAGAACTACTTAACTACATTAGTCTTTGGGATGTTTCAGTTATATTTTGCTACTAAAATCACTGATAAGTGTAAATATTTCTATTGAGTTTCTAATGTGGCGATATTCACTATTTTGTAGTTAGTAAACGTTTCACATATATTAAAGAAATAATACAAATATAAGGATTATGACTAGAAATAGAAATGGGACAACCTATTGACAAATATTAATACACAGTACACATATAGTGTATAATCATTAAATTTTATGCATTAAAATTATATCATATGTTTGTGATTCCAAGCAGTCAGAGAAAGAGTCACCTAAGATATTGATATCCACCCCTCCACTAAGATCCCACTTAATAGGTATAAGTATAGGTGATAAATAATTTATAGATTCCTGCCTAGCTATATGAGATGCATATTTTTGTCAATATAAGTTTCTAGATATGCATAAATTACTGGAAAATAAATTTAAATATACTAGATCCAGTGCAATGCTGGAAATAATTTTCTTAATAGTAATAAATAGTTGGCCTGTTAATTTTTAAAAGGATTTGAGGAAGTAATTCTTCTAGAAATCCTTTGGAACATTCTGGGGACAATTATAATCATGTAACAATGAGTGCATTTTAAACAAATGGCATTGTGCATCAATGATTACCAAGTTAGAGTAACTTTTGAAGAACCACCCTTCTCTTAAATGTTTTGCAGCTTTGGTTGCAATAACAACGCAATATTGGTCCTTTACTCCTGAAAAGAAAATTTGCTGTATTTTTTTCTTATCCCTGAAGAAGCTTAAAAAATGATAGGTGAAATATTACATTTAATACTACCAAATTTGGTGCAATGTAGAGAGACACTTGGGGAAACATTATCTATAGAGTTTCATTAACCATGTTAATTCCCATACCAGGGTACTTCAACATGTTTTGTCAATATTGCATCTTATTTTAAAGTTGTAAAATTATTTTGCTTACTAGTACCTATATTTTTAACAATATAATCTTTAATCCAAATAATTGTCATGCTAAATTATATTTAGGAAATTTTATATATATAAATACAGTTGACCCTTGAACAACACAGGTTTGAACTGTGCCCAGCCACTTATATGTGGATTTTTTCCCAAAGAATACATACCACAGTACTACACAATCACAGCTGGTTGAATCTGCAGATGCTAAACCGCAGATACGGAGGGCCGACTGTAAAGTCATATGTGGTTTTTCAATTGTTCAAAGGATCAGTGTCCCTAACCCCTGCATTGGTCAAGGGTCAACTCTATAGTTGTTTGCTTTAAATGAGGTAAACTGTCAAAAAGTTGAGATCCAAATGTCTCTCCCATTCAGAACCAAACTTTCTTCTTAGCTGAGTCACTTTAGATTGCTTATGAAAAGAAGGTTGTAGGTTAAATAGCTAAGAACTTAAAGAGCAAAAAGATCATTAAAAATTAGGTTTAGTGTTGTGGAAATTTAACTAAAAAAGCTAAAATTAAATAAGTAAGGACAAAAGGAATACTGAAATAAATAGAAACCCTGACCAAAACCCACGTCCCTTCTTTGGAAGTCCCCCTCTCACGGCCCCTGTTGAAAAGGTGAATCCTAGTGACCAGGTAGGCACTGTGTGATGCTGATCTGAGGGACTAGGTTTGAATATTCCCACTATCCATATTCAAATTCTCTAAAATAAATCCATTTCCTTGATGCCAATACTACAAAGAAAGATTTTCATGTATGTTTTTGTGGGATAATTACTACTGCTGAATGGTGATGCAGAATACGGTAGAGTGGCCACTCTGAGTCAGTATTCCCCCCACAGACCTGCATACAACTGAGATCTCCTGGGAAGGGAACTAGGTGTCCAAACCACCATCCACTGGCTCAAAGAACAAAACCAAAAAACCAACAAACAAAAACACCCATATGTTAGTTTTGACTCTTCCCCTCCTTACACCTCTGACATATAACTCTTCTACAAGTCTTGCCAAATATATGTCAAATTGTTCCATTTCTTCCGATTTCTGCCGCCATCATCCTTTTCCAAGCCACACCATCTCTTTTACACAATAGCAGTAACTTCCTAACTGACCTTCCTGTATTCATTCTTGTTCCTCTTAAAACCATTATCTATCTATATAGCCATCAGAATAATCTACTTAAATCAAATCAGACCATGTTATTCCCTGACTTTTAACTCTTCAATGATTTCTCATTACTTTTCAAGTAAAATACAAAAGTTTTAGGGTCAGCATCATCAAGAGATAAGGCAAGGACACACCTGATTCTTTCACCACCATGAGAGACATACTGGGCCAAGGAGTAATGCTGAATATGTAATTTGGGTGTATATTACAGTGGAGAAAACTTGTCCCCTCAGTTCTCAGGCATTAGAGCAACCTTATTAATGAAGGACACCAAGCTGTCTAGACACAAGAGAGTATCGATTTGAAGGGCCAGTGTTATAAAAATGGGAATTGTCTATGAACTTCAGGTGACAGCAGATGAAGACCCTGGGGCTCAGGTGGAGAAGACTGATTTCTTGTTAAGTTGAGCTCAGAGTCCTATCCTCCGTTGGAAGAAGGGGCTTGTCCCAGCTATCTTGTCCACATTCAGGCAATCCAGAATGAACACCCAGGCTATTTTTGGACAGTCCAGCTCTTTGCATAACATCCAGATACTCTCTCCTATAATTTCATTTTCTTCTGAACATTTATCAGAATCAATCTTATCTCATTTATTTAAAAAAGAATTTAAAAGTATTTATTCATGCCTACTCTGTGTCATTATTCTAGATACATACTTGTTTACTTATTAATTATCTATGTTCTTCACAAAAAAGTAAACTCCTTGGGCAAGGAGTTTTCTGTCTTGTTCAAAGCTTTATCCTGAAAATAGGCACTACATAATATTTTTTAAATGAACTAATGAATGAATTACTAATTGCCAATAGGAGTTTTTTAAGCCTAAAGGAAACATTTTATTTCAACTTATCAGGTAACATTAATTTAAAAAATACGTTTAAGTTCTAAACTTAACCATGTCTTTCCAAGTGACACAGTTCCGTCCTCTTGTTTAACGAGTATTCATAACATTTACCATTCAAAATGAATTACTTTTGAGAGTGAAAGGGAAGCTGTTTAAATTATGCCAGGACACAGAGGAACTGAATAGACATTTTTCCAAAGAAGAATCTAAATAGCTAACCAAGTACATGAAAAGATGCTCAACATCACTGATCATTAAGGGGAATGCAAATCAAAACCACAATGAGATATCACCTCACACCTGTTAGAATGGCTATCAGCAGGAAGACAAGAGATAAGTGGTTTTGAGGATGAGGGAAAAAGGGAAACCTTGGGCACTGTTGGTAGAATGTAAATTGGTGTAGCTATTATGGAAAACATTATTGAGGCTCCTCAAAAAATTCAGAATAGAACAACCATATGATCCAGCAACTCCTTGATATGTATCCAAAGGAAATGAAAACAGGATATCAAAAAGATATCTGCACTTCTGTGTTTACTGCAGCATATTCACTACATATTCACTTGGCTATTATTCACAATAGCCAAGATACTGAAACACTTAAGTGTCCATCAAGAGATAAATGCACACTTAAGTGATGGACACTTAAGTGTCCATCAAGAGATAAATGCATAAAGAAGAGATAAATGCATAAAGAAGATGTAGATATTATTCAGCCACAAGAAAGAAATCCTGCCATTTGTGACAACACAAATGGACCTTATGGGCATTATGTTGAGATAAGTCAGACAGAGAAAGACAAATACTGTATGATATCACTTATACGTGGAATCTAAAAAAGCCAAACTCATGAAAACATAGACTAGAATAGTGGTTTCCAGGGGCTGGGGGTGGGAGGAGGGAATTGGGGAGTTGTTTTTTTTTTTAAAATACAGCAGATCCTTATTATCCATTTTATACATATTAGTGTATATATGTCAATCAGAATTGGGAAGATTTTGTTTAAGGGGACAAACTTGCAACTCATAGGTAAGTTCTGGACACACAGAGCATAGTGTTTATAGAGTCAACAATACTGGATTATAAACTTCAAAACTGCCAAGAGACTAGATCTTAGTTGTTCTCACCATAATAAATTATAATTACGTGACATGACAGAGGTGTTTGCTAACACTATGGTGATAATCATATTGCAATATACAATGTAGCAAATCAACATGTTGTACACTTTAAACTCACACAATGCTATATGCCAATTATACTTCAATTTTAAAAAAGTGTTCCAGGACAACAAACATACACCGAGATTGCCCTGGGCAATCCAAACTGCATGGTTAGCTGACTAAATTATATTCTACAGTTACAAACTCTGTGTTTCGAGCCTCTAAAATAATTTTCAAATTAATACATGACATTTCTAGTAAACACATTATTTCATGTATGCTCTTAAATTTTGGAAGAGTAAGTTATATTTTGGTAGTTGTTACCATGATAAAGATAAAAATGAACACATCATGCTTATTATGTACCAGGTGATACCTAAGTGTTTGACTTATTTTAACTCATTTAATCCTCACAGCAACCTTATAAAGTAAGGATTGTTATTATCTTCATTACAGAGATGAGAAATTGAGGCGCAGAGAAGTTAAATAATTAGCTCAAGGTAACACAGCTGAGTGTGATCATGAGTAGTGGAGCTAGGATTCAAACTCAACCAGTTTCCTCCACAGTTCATGATCTTGTTCATCATGGTTTCGGGGCACAGACAGATGGCAACTTACATTCAGTGTCTAACTGCTCTTCTCCACACAGTAACTTGTATGGGGGTAGACTATGCAATGGTTTGAGAAATGCTTAAGAACTTGACATAGGCAAAGCAATGACAGGGAATGTCAGGCATGCTGCTAAACATAGCTTACTTGCCAAGAACATTCTCATTCTGGGTAGGTCTTAGTTAAACATAAAGAAAGGGGAAAAAAGAAAGAAGATCCAGTTTTTATGTTAGAAACATATCATCTGTTAATTTTTCAAATAGTAGGCTAAAAATAAAGAAATTTCAGGTCATAAGCGATGGGAAATGAGAAGAATAGTCTTGAATGAATTTATTAATGGAATAAGAATTTGGTGTCAGGCAAATGAAATTAAAGCCTGAAAGACTTTTAAATCTATTATCACTGACTCAAATATAAAATATTATTCCTGATTAAGAGATTAAAATCTTAGATGTAAGTTGCAGCATGTAGGAAGCCAAAAAATGCCTCAATGTAGATGTTTCACGAAGTAATACGATTTTTAAGGAAAATTATTTTATAGATTAAAAAATAATATATCCTTACACAATGATATCAGTTATAATGTGATTCACTTCTAATATATTTTAAACTTCAATAGTTTTTAAATTTCTTGTTTCAGAATTACTTTTAAAAATAACATACTAATTTTCCATGTTTTCATGTAAGGCACTTAGAAATTGCCACTCCATCCTAACAAGTGAAGAGCTGAACAGACTGAAGAGTCAATGACTCTTCTTGGGTTCTTAAGAGAGGGGAGGACACAGGGCAAACGGATGGTCCCAAGATTGCAGGTACAGACAGGAGACTACATGGAGTAAGGACGTAGCAGAGCAGAGACTCAAGAGCAGACGCCACCACAGGAATGAGCACGAGGGTAGGAAAACCTGAACTTTAATCGACAAATTGCTGGAGGCTCAGCATGGGCAACTCTGACAGCTAAAATCTCCAGGGTCACCCAGTCATGGCGAGGGGGGTGCGCAGTATTATAAGACTTACCTCCAGGAGCGTGACCAAGTTTCCACGTTGGAAAAAACTTCTCTCCTGATCCAGCAAGGAGAAGGGGAAAGGAACCATTTTGAAAAACACTAGAGCATGCAGGCCTCCTTAATAAAGCCTGCCCTCAGGGGAAACTAATTAACTGGAGCCTAACCTGCTGGGGTATTATCAGAGCCTAACTGACCTGGGGGAAGGGAAATACCTAATTTAAGCCAGCTTTAGCCTTCCATGTGACAGAAAGAACAAAAGGAACTCCAGCCAATACTAGCCATCTGGTCCCACCCAAGGACAGGGAGAAAACTGAGAAACACTTGTGAAGTTCATGGTCCAGAGGCATAGCTCACTAAAAGGCTGAGCCCCTATCACAGGACTATAGAACACTTCTCCTTCCCCCAACAGCACATTACTAAAGGCCTATTTATAGCTGTTCCTTTTACTGGGTATATCTGGTTATCAAGAAAAAAATTACAAGGCATACCAAAAAACAAAAACAGTTTGAAGAGTATCGGAATTATCAGACAGGGAATCTGAAACAACTTGTTGGGCTGCACACCAGAGGCCTACAAGGCCTGCACCTGCCCAGATTTAAGACCAAAGAAAGAGCCTGGAGTCAGCAACAGAGATGTCAATGGTTTAATGGATGGGGGAGCCTACACGTTCAGCCTATACGTCTGAAGCAAGGTCCTGGAGGGACACCCCACTGCGTGCGCGGATAGCGGGCAGGACATGGCGGCAGGCTTTGCTCCTGGGGGAAGGAGAGATTACCGGTTTACAGGGGAATTGATGTCAGGTGGGCTCATTAGTTACCAAGGAAACCAGTAGAGGGGCAAGCCCCTCACCGTACGAAGGTCAGTCATGGGTGTAGGTGAAGCAGGTACTTGTCGAGCAGGGGATGTACAGAGAGCAAGAGAACAGCCATCTTGAGTGGCCTGACCATACACAACTATAATTAATATGCCAAGGGCTCTAATGGATAAAATAGATAGCATGCAAGAACTGATGGGCAGTGTAAGTAGAGAGATGGGAATTTCAAGAAAGAATCTAAAAGAAATTCTAGAGATCAAAAGTACTGTAACAGAAATAAAGAATGCCTTTGATAGGCTCATTAGTAGATTGAACAATGCTGAGGAAAGAATCTCTGAGCTTGAGGATATATCAATAGAATCCTGGAAAATGAAAAGGCAAAGAGAACAAAGACTGAAAAAAAAGAACAGAATATCCAAGAAATGTGGGACAACTATAAAAGGTATAAATTACACATGATAGGAATAACAGGAGGAGAAGAAAGAAACAAGAAATATTTGAAATAAATGATAGAGAATTTCCCCCAAATAATGTCAGACACTAGATCACAGATCCAGGAAGTTCAGAGAACATCAAGGAGGATAAATGCAAAAAGCCAAAAACCAAAACACACCTATGTATATCATTTTCAAACTACAGAAAATCAAAGATAAAGAAAAAATTCTGAAAGAAACCAGAGGGAAAGAACACCTTACCTGTAGAGGAACAAAAGTAAGAATGACATCGAACTTCTCAGACACCAAGAACCATGAAAGTAAGAAGAGAATGGAGCGAAATATTTAAAGTTGAGAGAAAAAGACCAACAACCTAGAATTCAGTACCCTATAAACTTATTCTTCAAAAGTAAAAGAGAAATAAAGACTTTCTCAAACAAAAATTGAAAGAATTTGTTGCCAGAAGACCTACATTGCAAGAATGTTAAAAGAAGTTCTTCAGAGAGAAGGAAAATAATATAGGTCAGAAACTTGGATCTATATAAAGTAAGAAAGAGCATCCAAAAAAGGAATAAGTGAGTGTAAAATTAAACCTTTTATTTTGTTATTCATAATTGATCTAACAGATAACCATTTGTAAAAAATACAAACTGTTTACCGACTATGTATGTATGCTTATCTATCACATATATTTTATGTGCATATATATATATATATGACTTATACATGCTTATAAATAAGAAATATATGACAGCAAGGATGTAAGGGATGGAAAAGAGAACTTAGGATTATTTTGTTATTCACTATCTGTAAGAAGGTATAGTATTATTTGAATGTGGACTTAGGTTATCTGTAAATGTATATTGAAAACTCTAGGGAAACCACTAAAAAATGTAAAAACTGAAGCATAAACAATATGCTAAGAAAGGATAGAAAATGGAATCCTATAAAATGCTCAGTTAAAATGATAAAAGGCACACAAAAAGTGGAAGACAAATAGGAACAAAGAACAAAGGCAACAAGTAGGAAACAGTAACAAACATGGTAGATATTAATCCAACTATATCAATGATCACTTTGAATTTCAATGGTCTAAATATACTGATTAAAAGACAGATTGTCAGAATGGATCAAAAATTAGGGCTCAACTATATGTTGTCTATAAGAAGCCCATTTTAAATATAAAGACACAGATTAAAAGTAAATGGATGCAGAAATATATCTCATGCTAACACTAATTAAAAGAAAACTGGAGTAGCTGAATATTAATTTCAGACAGAGTCAACTTCAGAGCATGGAAAGTTATCAGGGATAAAGAATAACATTTTAAAGATAAAGGGGTCAATTCTCCAAGAAGACATAATAATCCTTAATGTGTATACACCTAACAACAGAGTGTCAAATTATGTGAGGCAAAAAACTAATAGAACTGCAAAGAGAAATAGAGGAATCCACTCTCATAGTAAGAGATTCGACACTTCTCTATCAAAAATGGACAGATCGCACAGGCAGAAAATCAGTAAGGACACAGTTGAACAACACCATCAATCAACTGGATATAATTGATATTATGGTCAATACTCTATAGATGGACTACTTCATTCAACAACAGAAGAAAACACATTCTCCTCAAGCTCACATGGGACATTCACCAAGATAGAGTACATTCCTGCGTGTAAAACATACTTTAGCAAATTTAAATAAATAGAAATCAAGCACTGTATGCTCTCAGATCCCAATAGAAAACGATAACAGAAAAATAGCTAGAAAATCCCCAAATATGTGGGAATTAAATAACACATCTCTAAATAACACATGGGTCAAAGAAGACAGCTCAAGAGAAATTAAATTGATCAAGTGAAAATTAAAACACAGCTTATCTAAATTTGTGTGATGCAGTGAAAGCAGTCCTTAAGGGATATTTTGCATATAATAGAAAAGGAAGAATATCTAAAATCAGTAATCTAAGTTTCAACTTTAAGAAACTGAAAAAAGAATAGCAAGTTTAATCCAAAATAAGCAGAACAGAAATAATAAGAATTAGAGCAGAAATCAATAAAATTGATAACAAGATAACAATAGAGAAAATCAATGAAACAAAAATCTGTGTCTTTGAAAAGATCAATAAAGTTGATATACTTCTTTCCAGGATGACTAAGAAAACAAGAGAGAGGACAAAAATTACTAACATCAGAAATGAAAGAGGGACTATAACTACAGATCCTACGGACATTAAAAAGAGATAAAGGAATACTTTAAATGACTCTATGCCCATATGTTTGATAATCAGGATGAAACAATCAATCCTTGAAAAAGACAGTATGACCAAACTCACTAGAGAGTAGACAATCTGAATAGGCCTGTATCTATTAAAGATATTTAATCAATAATTAGTAACTTATCCAAAACAGAAAGTACCAGGCCCAGATAGGTTCATTGGTGAATTCTACCAAACATTTAAGGAAGAAATTTTACCAATTCTCTATGATCTCTTCCATGGGATAGAATCAGAGGGAATACTTCCTAACTCATTCTTAAGGCCAGTGTTATCCTTATACCCAAACCAACAAAGACATTACAAGAAAAGAAAATTACAAACAAATATCTCTCATGATTATAGGAATTGCAAAATTCCTCAACAAAATACTATCAAATCAAATCCAACAATGCATTAAAGAATAATATACCATGACCAAGTGGAATTTATCCCAGATATGCAAAGCTAGTTGTTCAACATTCAAAAATCAATTAGTGTAATCCATCACATCAACAGGCTTAAGAAAATCATATGATTATATCAATAAATGCAGAGAAAGCATTTGACAAAATCCAACACCCATTCATGATAACAATAATTGTAAACTAGAATAAAGGGGAACTTCCTCAAGTTGACAAAGAATATCTACCAAAAACCTACAGCTGACACCATAGCTACTGGTGAGAAACTTGAAGATTTTTCACTAAGATCAGGTACAAAGCAAGGGTTTCCTGTGTTACCACCCCTTTTCAACATGGGACTAGAAATTCTAGCTAACAAAATAACATTAAAAAATGAAATAAAAGGTATACAGATTGAGAAGGCAGAACTAAAACCATCTTTGTTCTTAGATGACATTATTGTCCATGTAGAAAATGCAAAAGGCTTTTAAAAACCTGGAAAAAACAAGTAATTATAGCAAGAGTGCAGGATACATGGTTAATATACAGAAGTCAATCATTAACCTATAAAACAGCAATGAACAAGTGGAATTTGAAATTAAAACACAATACCACTTACATTTGCACATTACAAATGAAATATTTAGGTATAAATCTAAGAAAATATATGTAAGATCTGTATGAGGAGAACTAAAAATTCTGATGAATGAAATCAAAGAATTAAGTAAATGGAGAGATATTTCATGTTCATGGAAGAGAAGACTCAATATTGTCAAGAAGTCAGTGTTTCCCAACTTAATCTACAGATTTGATGTAATCCCAAAAATAATCCCAGAAAATTATTTTATGGATATCAAAAACCTGATTCTGAAGTTTTTATGGAGAGGCAAAAGACCCAGAATAGTCAACACAATATTGAAGGAGAAGAGCAAAGTTGGAGAACTGACACTATCCAACTTCAAAATTTACTATAGAGCTACAATAATCAAAACTGTGTGATATTGGCAAAGGGTAGACAAAGATCAATGAAACAGAACAGACAGCCCAGAAATATACCAACATAGACAAGTCAGCTGGTGTTTGACCAAGAAGCAAAGGCATAATAATGGAGAAAACTAGGCTTTTCAATAAATGGTGCTGGAACAACTAGACAGCCACACGCAAAAAAATAAATCTAGACACAGAATTTAAACATTTTACAAAAAGTTACTCAAAATGGATCAGAGACCTAAATGTAAAACACAAAATTATGAACTTCTTATAAGATAATATAGGAGAAAACTTAGATGACTTTAGGTATAGGGATGACTTTCTGGATATAAGACCAAAGTCACGATCCATGAAAGGAATAATTGATAAGCTAGACTTATTTAAAAATTAAAATATTTTGCTCTGTGAAAGAAAATGTCAAGAGAGTGAGGAGACAAGCCAGACTGGGGAAAAAAATATTTGCAAGAGACACATCTGATAAAGGACTGTTATCCAAAATATACAATGAACTCTTAAAACTCAACAAGAAAATAAACAATCCAATTAAAAGATCGGTCAAAGACCTTAACAGATACCTCACTAAGGAAGATATACAGATGGTAAATAAGTATATGAAAAGATGCTACACATTATCTATCAGCAGGGAAATGCAAATTAAAACAACAATGAAATGCCCCTACATCCCTATTAGAAAAGCCAAAATCCAGAACACTGACATTACCATATATGGGTGACAAGGTAGAGCAACAGGAACTCTCATTCATTGCTGATGGGAATGCAAAACGGTACAGTCACTTTGGAAGACAGTTGGGCAGTTTCTTACAAAACTAAATATACTCTTACCATATGACCTAGCAGTCGTACTCCTTGATATTTTTACCCAAAGGAGTTGAAAACATGACCACACAAAAACCTGCACATGGATGTTTACAGCAGCTTTATTACTAATTGCCCAAACTTGCAAGCAATGAAGATGTCCTTCAGTAGGTGAATGGATAAATAAACTGGGGTATCCAGACAATGGAATAGTATTCGGCACTAAAAAGTAATGAGGCATCAAGCCATGAAAAGACATAAGGGAACCTTAAAGGCATTTTACTAAATGAAAGAAGCCAATCTGAAAAGGCTACATACTGTATGATTCCAATTATATGACATTCTGGAAAAGGCAAAACTAAGAAGACAGTAAAAAGATGAGTGGGGAGGGAGAGCAGAGCACAGAGGATTTTTAAGGCAGTGAAAATACTCTGTATGATATCATAATGATGGATACATGCCATTAAACATTTGTCCAAACCTATAGAATGTACAACAGCAAGAGTGAATTGTAATGTAAACTATGGACTTCGAGGGATTATGATATGTCAATGTAAGTTCATCAATTGTAATAACTGCACCACTCTGGTGAGGGATATTGATAATGGAAGAGGCTATGCAAGTATGGAGGCAGAGGACATACAAGAAATCTCTGTACCTTAAAGTCTTAATAAAAAATGACATATTTTAACTATAAAATTTTCACTCAAAATAGAAAATAGGGCTTCCTTGGTGGCGCAGTGTGAGAGTCCGCCTGCCGATACAGGGAACACGGGTTTGTGCCCCGGTCCGGGAAGATCCCACATGCCGCGGAGCGGCTGGGCCCGTGAGCCATGGCCGCTGAGCCTGCGCGTCCGGAGCCTGTGCTCCACGACGGGAGAGGCCACAACAGTGAGAGGCCCGTGTACCGCAAAAAAAAAAGAAAAGAAAAGAAGAAAAGTAAAAATTTGACAATCAAAATCTAACCATCTGAAGTAACCACTGTTAATAAAATTGAATATTATTTAACATGTGGAACATTTATTTATAGAGGGCTGGATAGATAAATATTTTACAACAAAACCATAGTATTTTAAAAATAAAAATATATAATTTCAATTTTGATTGCATTTAGCAGAATTTAAAAACTGAAGTGGAACTGATGGGATTTCTGAACCCTAGATAAAATTTAATCATCACCAGTGATATAATTTCCCAAATGTGGTCTGCCTTAGTTTAAGACAAATATGCTGAAAAACATTGAATATGGAGTAAAATTTTAAACTATGTTTCAATTTTTTTCTCTTATGGAGTGTGTTCTGCAGAACGATTAAAACTAAACACTCAAACATGCTCTCACATTTCCTCTCCCGATCCAAACTACTGGAGAACTGGGAGCTTCCTATCTTGAAAATTCAGGACTTATGACTTCTATATAGGAAAATATCTTGGAGGAGTGGTAAGTGAAAATAGCTAAAGAGCTATTTTCTAGAACATCAATTCTTCTCATATTTTGTAAACCACCTTGTTACATAAGATGTTACGGAAAAACCCAAACAAACTTTTTGGCCAACCCAACACATTATCCAAGTTAATAATATGATTTTTTTCCGATTTGTACATTTTAAAATCTTTGTTTTATATTTAAGTGCATTCAAACTCGCCGACAGTTCTTTTCCCATTGTCGGTTGCACTGTTTCTCAGTTTGGAACTTCAAAAAAAAAAAAATTCACCCGTTGGAACAGGATTTTAGGAAATAGTTTTTTTGTTTATTTTGCTTGCTTTATTTATTTTTTTTTTTTCTAGAAAGTTAATGCCTGCTGCATTTCCTCCATGAAATTCTGTTTCCCTGATAGTTGGATGATAACTTGGTTGAGTATACATTTTTGACTCATGCTTTTTTTCTACCTCACTGCTTTGTACTTACGGCTTCACTATCTTTGGGTGTTGACAGATGCCTTTCTTCTTTTACCTCAGCATCTCCCATCAAGCATTGTTAGTTGGCTGGCTTTTTAATATCATTTTAAATATTTAATATTTCTTTATTTTTCAAAAGGGGTTCATGAGTTGTATATTCTCTGAGTATTTTGTCTTTGTTGCCATTTTTAAATTCATAAAATATCTTCATGTTGCCTTAATATTTTTTTGACAACTTGATTGTATGTAATAATCTTTAGTTACACTTTCTTTCCCATTGAATGTTGCTAACATCTGTTCCCTTGTCTTCTGATGTCTTCCTGCATTAGATTAGGTTTGGTATAGGTCTGGAACCAGTCTCACATTTCACCTCTTTTTATTCCTACACACATATACATCCACATGCATGCACACATGCACGCACACACACACATGCACACCACACACACACACACACACACACACACACACACACTTGGTTTTGACTGAAGAATTCTTTATTTAACCTCCACAGTTTAAAACTTCATCAGGATCTTTCCTAGTGTAGATTGTTGTCAGATATTTTCCTACATATGCTTTGGCTCTGCAATTCAATTCTTCCTTATTTTGCTTGATTATACTTTGAAACCTTTTTCTGTGCCTTTGTTGATTTCCTTACTTTAGGGACACTAATTTAGATAACTGGCGTTAAGTCTGTCTATTCAATTTTAGTCCAAATTTCCCCAAATTGGGGTGGGAAGTACGGTATTAGGGGATAATCTTAGGAATTGTAAAGTTATCTTTTTTCCTAATACTGGTAAGCCCATTTCAGTATTCTGTTGTATTTCAGTATTCAGGAATTCAATTTTCCAACATAACCAATGCATTTATTTGTCCTATTCCCAATACAGGAATTTATAAATGGTATATGATCTTATTTATTAAATAAGTATGTAAAATGGTACACAGCCGTAGGGTGCAATACAAACAGAAATACAAAAATATTCAATAGATGAAACAGAGACAGAAATATTCATGTGTGATATCATTTGATATTTCTTGATTTGCAATGAAATATTCTTACTCTAAACTAAACACTTAGTTTGAGGCTTTGCCAGGAAAAAAATTTACCCATATTCCTAAAATTCTAAAAATTCTTTACCGTTTTTATTTGTGCTATATGCTGTGATGCACACTACATAATAGTAATTTTATGAACTAGAAAAATATAGCTTTGGAATCCCTTGGTGTCTTGAATGATTTTGGTGAATGTTGTGGGTAGAGAACAATAAAACTCTGAAGTGTTTATGCACAGGCACCTCACTTACTTGGTTCTCATTTGAACTTCTCAAATTACCTAATTTTACGTCATTTCAAAATTGCCTTAATTGATTTTCAGATTTTAAGAGTCATCACTGGGATATATTTTTATTTTACTGCTTTGTCTCTGCTTCATTGTTTTTCTCAAAACTAGCCCATTGAGATCTCTTGATACAGGCATTTTCTTCTCAGCCATATCTTATTGAAATGTCGACTAGTAGTAGAGTTTTCCTTTCCCTGGATTTTTTGTTTGTTTGTTTACTTTTTTTTTACATCTTTATTGGAGTATAATTGCTTTACAATGGTGTGTTAGTTTCTGCTTTATAACAAAGTGAATCAGTTATACATATACATATGTTCCCATATCTCTTCCCTCTTGTGTCTCCCTCCCTCCCACCCTCCCTATCCCACCCCTCCAGGCGGTCACATAGCACCGAGCTGATCTCCCTGTGCTATGCGGCTGCTTCCCACTAGCTGTCTATTTTACATTTGGTAGTGTATATATGTCCATGCCTCTCTCGTGCTTTGTCACAGCTTACCCTTCCCCCTCCCCATATCCTCAAGTCCATTCTCTAGTAGGTCTGTGTCTTTATTCCTGTCTTACCCCTAGGTTCTTCATGACATTTTTTTTTTCTTAAATCCCTGGATTTTTGAAGCTCAGGGTGATCTTGGCTTTTACATGATACTTGAATAATGTTGCCAATCCCCTGATAAGTTGTTCATATCAGCTATTTAGCCCTGATACCTAAAGCTTGGGAATAGTAATGATTCTCTTCATATTCTGCTTCTGCATTCCAAGAGTTATGAATATTAAGTTTTACTTGCCCCAAAGCAAAAGTATATTCACCAAGATATTTGCTGAGATCAGGAGTCTCTGTGCCTCATTTTAAAACAATAGCATTAATAAGAAAGCAACACAAAATGTATGGCATTTGAAAAGTAAGAGAAACAGGAATTCAGAATTTTTAATAAAGTTAAAAAACATCGGTTGGTTGAAAGTTACTCTGTGTAATGTAATACAGCACCTCACATGAGACGAATGTTGAATTCTCTCTTTTAAGAAACGATTCACAAGAGTGAAAGGATTCTTGGATTTTGACACTTACTACCCTTGGATTGCATGTGTATGAATTTCCACAAATTTTAAACTTTTTAGACAGTAAAAATTTCAGAAACTTATTCTATATAAGTTACACTTATATTTTATTTAAATCATATAAAAATATTGTTTTCAAAGTAAACACCAACCTAAACATAAAAATTACTTATTCCTGTTGAAAGACCTGGCTAATATAATTACAGCATTATACGAAAATATTGTAATTTTTTTTTTTTTAATAAAGAAGAATCGATTTCAATTCCAATTAGAGGGTTTTTTTTGTTTTTTTTTTTTGCGGTACGCGGGCCTGTGTCACTGCTGTGGCCTCCCCCGCTGCGGAGCACAGGCTCTGGACGCGCCCGCCCAGCGGCCATGGCTCACAGGCCCAGCCGCTCCACGGCATGTGGGGTTTTCCCTAAACGGGGCACGAACCCATGTCCCCTGTATCGGTAGGCAGGCTCTCAACCACTGCGCCACCAGGGAACCCTAGAGTTTTTTGATCAGACCCTTTTTTCCTCAGAGACCGTAACAAGATAGCTCATCCAGGAGGTTAAAGGACTCTGGCACTGTGATAGAGGAAACTTTGAATTTTGCTTGCCTTCTTCGAGCTAATGTGCATATTTAGCTTACTCAACTTATAAAGGAACAACTGGGACTACGTTTTGCAATTTTTTTGTCCAGCTTTTGGAAGAAAGCAGACTGTTGACTTGGAAGGTTCCCCAGACACAAATGCAGAGACTAAAAGATCTCTAAATTTAAATTCCAAAGCACGCACACTGTGCGGGACAGTGGAATAGCAGCCACAGTATGCCATAATCAAAACTTTGAGGATCACCTGCTCTCAGGAGCTCTTAACTCTGTAAACCTCCTTCAACAGGAGTGTCTCCCTCGGCCATGTTTTTTTTCTTTTTTCTTTTTTTTAGTTTTCTCACACTCAGCAGGGAGAAATCTTTAGAGCTTCTCTGGTGCTCTCAAACGACTACTCTCAAGTCTCAGATCGAATCCAAAAGAAGTTCAAATAACCTATAAATTAGCAAAAACCAAAACAGAATGGAAAAAACTTTTTTCAAAAAGAGAATACCAAAACTCAGCCAACTAAACTGACAATTTGGCTCTAGGTCAACAACAGCAACAGCAAAGAGAAAGCTCATATCTTGCCGAAAAGACGTAAGCGACAGGGACTTTAAAGTGAGGCAATTAAAACATGTTAGGTCCAATAACTGCATTCCACAGTTTTAAAACTTTAATAGTTATGAATTGCCTATGAATTGAATCCAGTCCCTGGTTGGATTGATGTTTAAGGACTTCCAAAAGTTGGCAGCAACCAACTTTTCCAGCCTCATTACACCAAAATGCTTTGTAAAATGTTCCATCCAAGTACCTCTATTGCCAGCGAAAATCATGACATACCCCAAGGGTCTGAGATACCTAATATACTTCTATCTTTGAAATGTGTGCATTTTGTTTTAATAGAAAAAAATGCTTTTACTTATTTGTCATTTGAATTAAATCTATATTCCCAGAAATGGGCCATATTAACTCTGTAGCTCAACCTAATTTCTAGTGCACTGCCCTACGGATTGGAAGATATTAGCATTCCTGTCTGAGAAGTTGGGAGGTGGAGAAAGCCAGAGCCTCAGGTTCTAGTCCTGGGCTGCCATTAACTAGTTATGGGATGCCGGCTGGGCCTCTTGTATCGTTCTTGGGCACCCGTTTCCCATCTAAAAAATGAAGCCAGATGTGGCTAGTGGATTTCTTTTACTTTTTTTTCTTTTTATTTTGCGACACAAGTATGCATAACAGAAAATGTGGAGTTCTTCGGGAAGTAGAAGACAAGATAGTCATACAGGCACTTCTGTGCTATGAGGTTTAAAATCACAGGACTGGATGGTATAAACTGCCTGGTCCTTCTTCTTTTTTTTTTTTAATTTTTATGCATTTATTTATTTATTTTTGGCTGCATTGGGTCTTCTTGCTGTGCATGGGCTCTCCCTAGTTGCGGTGAGTGGGGGCTACTCTTCATCGAGGTGCGCAGGCTTCTCATTGCGGTGGCTTCTCTTGTTGTGGAGCACGGGCTCTAGGCCTGTGAGCTTCAGTAGTTGTGGCACGGGGGCTCAGTAGTTGTGGCACACAGGCTTAGTTGCTCTGCAGCATGTGGGATCTTCGTGGACCAGGGATCAAGTCTATGTCCCCTGCATTGGCAGGTGGATTCTTAACCACTGCACCACCAGGAGAGTCCCAGTCCTTCGCTTCTGATAATACTTTAACAGCATTATTTATCATTGCTTTTTCTCATTCTCCTTGCAATATCTGCACTCCCTCTAAAAGCACTAGAGTCTCCTCATATCCCCATGTTTTTCTACCACCTTGCCTTCGGGCTGAATTCCTTCTATACTGCTCTCCCATTTGCTATTAAAATTCTGTCTCCCTCTCAATAGCCTGTTTCGTTACTATATCCTGAACATTTCACTTTCCTCTATCAGAAGAAATCCCTCACCCTAAATTTCGAAAGACTTTGTGCTTCTTCTATTTTACTGTCTTGATCAGTTATATATGTATGGATGGTCCCCAACTTACAATGCTCTGACTTTCCATTTTTTGACTTTATGATTGTGCTAAAGCAATAAAGCATCCAGTAGAAACCACACTTTGAATTTGGATCTTTCCCAGGCAGCTATACAATCACAAGGATAAACAACTGACACACTTACAACCATTCTGTACCCATACAACCATTCTGTTTCCACTTTCAGTACAGTAATTAATAAAATACATGAGGTAGCCAATACTTTGCTATAAAACAGGCTTTGTGTTAAATGATTTTACCCAGTTGTAGACTAATGTAAGTCTGCTGAGCACGTTTAAAGAAGGCCAGGCTAAGCTATGATGTTCAGTAGGTTAAGTGTATTACATGCATTTTCTTTTTTTTTTTCCATGTTTAACAATCTTTAATTCAAATGTGAAAGTTCAATACAAGCTGTTTGTAGGGCTTGGGACTCGTTCTTTAAAAAACAAGAATGGAGGAATGCAGCAAAATGATCTTTCCACTTTTTCTTCAGAAACTTTCAAGGAAAGGATAGATCACAGGGCCATAGAAGATCCATTTAAGTCATACCCACTTTCTCCCCCTACCAGTAGTCTTACACCCATTCCATAATCTTAATACACATTCCTGAATGAAGATTTACAGTTCAGCTTTGCTTACATAGCCATTTGAAAATACTTAGCACCGGCTTGCTTCCTATAATGCCAAACAAATCAAATCATGAAACTATTCAATATGCATTTCTTCTTTTTAAAACAAGGGGTACTTAAATGTAGAAAGCAATACTTAGCCTACAAATACATTTCCCAGAAATGGCATATGCCATTCAAAGGCCTAGACACTCTCATGCTTTCCAAGTGGAACACCTAGCCTAATGTGCATAGAAGCATGAATGGCAAAGTTGAAGATCAATATCATAACTATTTTTTCTATTTATTTGAAGCACAGTAAAAAAAAAAATTGGTAAACTTTGGAAATTCAGTGGCACAAGGTATACTGCCATAACTTGAGGGACATTATACAGTATAAAAAAAAAAGGGAAAAAAGGAAAAAAAATTCCAGTTTCAAACATTGCATTACATAATTTTAGCTGCCCAAACATAAATGCATTTTCGACTTAGTAATATTTTCAATGCACAATGAGTTTATAAGGGACATAACTCCATCATAAGTTGAGGAAGACCTGTATATGCTTTCTGCTCTGCTAGATTGGGAACTCCTTTAGCAACAGAACAGTGTTTTAATCTGTGGCAGGAAATAATAAATTACTGCTTGTTACCCCCCAAGTTGTCAGAGCTAACAGAAACTGATGTACATCCCAGAAAACTAAATGAAAGCAATTTACAGTTAATGTAATTGTTTTAATGCAGGTTCGGATCTGGAATGAGTCACACCCTCTACAGGAAACTAAAGCTCACCGTGGTGAGATTTGCTTTAGGGCCACCTCTGGGCCAGATTGTGCCTTTGAGCAAATTGCTCGTGGGAATGTGAATTGGTACAGCCACTATGGCGCACAGTATGGAGGTTCCTTAAAAAACTACAAATAGAACTACCATATGACCCAGCAATCCCACTACTGGGCATATACCCTGAGAAAACCATAATTCAAAAAGAGTCATGTGCCAAAATGTTCATTGCAGCTCTATTTACAATAGCCCAGAGATGGAAACAACCTAAGTGTCCATCATCGGATGAATGGATAAAGAAGATGTGACACATATATACAATGGAATATTACTCAGCCGTAAAAAGAAACGAAATTGAGCTATTTGTAATGAGGTGGATAGACCTAGAGTCTGTCATACCGAGTGAGGTAAGTCAGAAAGAGAAAGACAAATACCGTATGCTAACATATATATATGGAATTTAAGAAAAAAAAATGTCATGAAGAACCTAGGGGTAAGACAGGAATAAAGACACAGACCTACTAGAGAATGGACTTGAGGATATGGGGAAGGGGAAGGGGAAGCTGTGACAAAGCGAGAGAGAGGCATGGACATATATACACTACCAAATGTAAGGTAGATAGCTAGTGGGAAGCAGCCGCATAGCACAGGGAGATCAGCTCAGTGCTTTGTGACTACCTGGAGGGGCGGGATAGGGAGGGTGGGAGGGAGGGAGACGCAAGAGGGAAGAGATATGGGAACACAGGTATATGTATAACTGCTTCACTTTGTTATAAAGCAGAAACTAACACACCATTGTAAAGAAATTATACTCTAATAAAGATGTAAAAATAAAAAAAATAAAAATAAAATAAAGAGGTACCCCTGTTGGTAGACATAGCCCAGTTATAAGGCACATGCTGGAGAAGTCAGGTGCAGGCTGGAGTTCAGCCTCTACTTGCCCTTTCCGCTGGGTGATTGTGCAGAGCGCGGCCTGTATGTCTTGCACAACTTTGTATGTTGACCCTGCAGCCTTCCTAGGTAAGTAGTGAGAAATGTAACTGGTAGAGTGAACTTGAATCGTACTTGCTCTCCTACTGTGCAATAGTAAATTCTCAATTCCAAGAGAACCTCTTAGAGCTTCCAGATAAAGCTTGAGTCCCTCAATTTGCAAATTATAATTAGGGCAGAGTTGGGCTAGAAGAAGAGAACGGAGTGGGACATTGGTTTGTGAGGTGGGGCAGGTTGAAACAGAAAACTAAGTAAGGGAATTGAAGCAAGCAGCCATGAGCCAGGGAAAGGTGAAGGAGTGTGCCAGCCTTTTCTAGAAGGCCCCAGTCTTAAGCTTGAAAGACCAAAAATGACCCATATACTTGACTGCTCTGGTAAATTTTACTCTGCTCTGCTATAAATGAAATTTGTATTCTTCTACTAGACCAGCATTTGGTCCTGGAAACTTGGTGAAGGAGGACTCATTTGGGTATGGTAATCTCCTATTAGAAACCCGTTGAACTGGACATGTTCTTACTCCTGTGACTACTTGGCTCAGTAACCATTGGTTATTTAAATGGACTTGGAGACCCAAGAACTAAGAGTAGCAGAGATGACTCTATTGGATAAAAAGGTCAGATGTTACTGTGAACATCTTTTGTTGAAGGTAAGAATCGGCACCTCTCACACTTCCTGGTTCAATAAACTTTTCTTCAGTGAATGAATGAGCCAAGGTAAATTACCTATCTTATTCATTCTTAGTGTTTGTAAATTATAGCATGATTGAACTTTGATATCTTCTAGAACTGAGGAGACAACTCCAAACTTAAACTGGATCTTCTACCTTACAATTTAAAATTTTCTCAGGATACATTTCTGGTCTAGGGTAATAGCCCCATCTACTCAGTCACCCTAGCCAGAAACCTTGTCATTGATATTTATCCTTCTTTCTTCTCCAAATTAAATTCTTGCTTTTGAACTTGCTTTAAATTCTTTAAAGCCTTCTCATCACCCAGAACAGAGAATCCCAACCTGGCATTTACAACTACCTATATCAAAATTACTTGGTCATTGCTTAAAAAATAAGCCAATTAAATCCCCACAGCCCTGCTCTAGAGGCATCATGAATCAGAATCCCTGGAGTTTTGGGATCAGGAGCCAGAGGGTCATTGTAGCCCTCATCCTCCTCCCCTTCCTAGCTTCCATCCCTTTCACATCCTCTGTTTCAATGTTTGCAGCCTTAGTTTCCTAGAAATACACCAATTTAGAATATTTACTCTTTGTTGTATTCTTGGTACACTCCTACTTATTTTTTAAACCTAGCAAAAATATTGTTCAGAAATGCTTATAAACCCATTCCTCACATTTTCATAGAAAGCAAGGGACTTCCTCTCCACTTGCCAGGAGGAGACAGTATTAGAAAGTATTTAATCCCTCATCATACCATAAGAAAGATGGAGTGATATATAGTCATGAACAAGTGTTTCAGGCCTTTTGGAGCTATACTGCTTTGTTTTAGACCTACCTGGCTAAAGTATGTGTGTCTTCTTCTTCTCCTTTTGGATCTCAGTTCTCTGTGGTCCATGAGAGCTAGGACCCTCTATGTTGCAGCCTGGGTTGGTATCCTCTTCGTAGGTCCTATTTCCCTATAGGGTGGAAGCCAAGGTCAAATATTAAAGAAGTAGGGTAAGGAAGTTGATTCTGGCTATAGTTGTAAGCCATAATCTACAATCCACCTTTAGCAAATAAGTCATCAACTTATCTCTGACTTCCCACTCATGGATATCTTACTTAGCAAGCATTTAATATACATTTTTTTGATGAATGAATGATGTTGATTTGTTCCAATGCTTCAGAGCAGCATACAGGAAACACTCTTAGAAGCAGCTTTTCTGATATTCTAACCTAATTTTTCTCAGTCATAATCACACTAACCTGACAGAATTAAATAAAGGAAACATCTTCTAATGCCTGTTTCCTTTCCTCTTATCATGAACTCAGTAAGCAGTCTCTTCTATAATCAAAGGACCACATCTACTCGATAAACTGTCTCAAGCTTTCTTCTTTAAATAGAGCTTATCAGCTCTTGGATTTGCTCATTTCTTTAAATGCAATGATTGGTAACTTTCCTAGAGCTCCACATAAATTTCCCACTTATAACCCCAGACAATCACTTTTAGTAAGAGTTTGTTTGGGATTGCCAAAAAAAACAGAACAAAACCAAACAAAAAAACAAAAGCACAAAAACACAATGAATACCTCAGAACATCAAAAATAAAGCAAAAAAGTTATTTTATAATAATATATATATATAACTTACTTATTTTTAACAATAGGTAATTTTAAGCAAAACTATTATGCACTTTTGCTATGTTCCCTTTTTTTGTTGTTGATAAACATTCAACAACATTTTATGGCCATTACTTTATTATGACAGTGATTGCGGATTCCTGGTAAGTCTTAGATTATCAAATTCTAAATTTGAAGTTGAGCTGTAAACCCTGACACCACTTCAACATTTCCTCTGACCCAATCCAGATAACATTCCAATATCATGAAGCACTTTGGCAGTGTTTTGACTGTTGCCTTTTCTCAATTGCATTCCCAGCCTAAAGTGCTTTTATTTGACCAATCCAATCTTTTCAACTTTCACTTGCTAACGACAGCTGATTGCTCTTGTCAAAAAATCATGTCACAATAACTATGCATTAAATTCTTAACCTGGCTGATAGTTGCATACGAAGAGCTGTTGGAACTGAAACAATCCTGCTGTGGAATAGAAGTATTTAAAAAATTAGCTTAAAATAGGTGAAAAACGTCTGCTTGTTAGCTCTCCTTTTTTTCTCAGAAAGTAATGTTTCCTGTTGTATTTCTAGCTGAGGTATCATCTTGTGAGTGGATTAGCTGTGAGATAATCTGTATTTCCACCAACACTTAACTACTGATGGACAATTTTAGAGGTCACACATAAGGTTCTTTATCAAATGAAGGAGCAAAATAAGTTTTACACAGTTCCGAAGAAGCAGGGAAGGTAATTTCTATTCTTGGCAACAATATTAATTATTGTTACAGGAACTATGTTTTAGTACCTGTTTCTCTGTGTACCATCCTGAGTGCATTACCTAATTTAATTCTCATGACAACACTGTGAAATAGAAATTATTCTTCTCAATGTACAGATAAGAAAATTTTGCAGAGAAAAAATATTTTTCCTATTTTCACACAGTCAATGAATGAAAAGATTACAGATGAAATATCGTGTTTTAACTACTGCTCCTTTCCTGAACAGTTTCCATAGTTTTTTTTCATTTTTTTAAAAAATTAATTAATTAATTAATTAATTTATGGCTGTGTTGGGTCTTCTTTTCTGTGCAAGGGCTTTCTCTAGTTGCGGCAGGCGGGGGCCACTCTTCATCGTGGTGCGCGGACCTCTCACTATCACAGCCTCTCTTGTTGGGAGCACAGGCTCCAGACGTGCAGGCCCAGTAGTTGTGGCTCATGGGCCTAGTCGCTCCGCGGAATGTGGGATCTTCCCAGACCAGGGCTCGAACCCGTGTCCCCTGCATTGGCAGGGAGACTCTCAACCACTGCGCCACCAGGGAAGCCCTGTTTTCATTTTTTCTAAACAGTTCTGGCGTTGGGACCGAAAGAGTTTTCCCTTGTTCTGAGATGCAATAAAAAAACTCCTGCACTAAGAACAATGACCAATTTTATGACTAAAAGAGTACTTTAGAAAAAACTGTTTTAGTTAACTTTGGATTTCGTGAGTTTGGCATCAAATATCCTCTCCTACTGCTAGATCCTCTGAAGGTCTATCCCAACTGTTAGTTTGGAAAAAATGGCTTCCATAATCATAACCCTAGAATACTCAGCGAATTTGTCAAATTGAACACAAGTAAACTCATCTCCAGCAGAGATACTTCTAGTGGATATTTTGGGATGTGTTTCATGGGGGCTATTTGTAGATCCATAAATTATACTTTGTAGGTGGCTATCAACTCTGCTCCTTGGTAATCTTGGCCCCAAAGCTATAGTTTTTCTGAAAAAATTAAAGAGTTTCTGGAGAGTAGAAAGAGCAGGATTTGGGCTCTTGAGAAGTGAGAGAAACCAAGGAAGAACCCTGCTCACAGGACAAGTGGCATAAGTCAAGTCAAAGTGTTTCAAAGCTTTTTTAGATCCTATATGTAAGTGATATATAGTGGTAATCGTACAGCAATATATAAATGTATCAAAGGAACACACTGTACACCTTAAACTTACGCAATGTCATATGTCAATTATAGCTCAATAAAAATATTGACTTATTGACTTAAAAAAATTAGTTAATTGACTTAAAAAAGTGTTTCAAAGCAAAGATTTACACATGCAGGGACAAGACAGAAATCCACTTCCTGGATCCAGAGACCAAAGGCACGTGGGGATAGCATGGAGCTGAGCTTCTGAGTTCTAGGTTCAGGTTTCTTAAACGCTTCTTGAAATGGAGAAAGGAAAGTGCTTAAGGTTGTATTTCTGTGTGTGTGTGCTGGTGTGTCCAGCAGAAATGGAATGGATTTGTTAAATTACTTAAAATTGGCTTTTCATGAAAAAGAAACCCTTTTCATTTTCATAAATTAAGATTATAAGGTAGATATCCTGAAATGTCTCTTCTTCCTCGTAGCCATCACCATATCATCATGCATTAACAGTCGTTCTCAGTCTTAGCTGCTCACTAGAACTACTTGGACAGATTTCAAACATCTCAGGGCCCAGGCCACCCCCAGACCAATTAGCACAGAATTGCTGTGGAAACAAGGCGACAGTATTTTTTAAAATCCCCGGGTGATGCTGAAGTCAAGCCAAGGCTGAGAACAATAATCATTGTTTCATCATTTTCCATCATCATTATCATATAATTGTTATTTGATGTTTAATTGTCCAAGACATCAAGGTACAGGACACATAAGGAAAATGTCTTAAAATGGACGCCGCTTTGTAGCTCCTCATCATCCAGAAGTTACCATTCCTTTCTTCATTTATTCAATAATAAACATATTCAGGGCTTCCCTGGTGGCGCAGTGGTTGAGAGTCTGCCTGCCGATGCAGGGGACACGGGTTCGTGCCCCGGTCCGGGAAGATCCCACATGCCGCGGAGCGGCTGGGCCCGCGGGCCATGGCTGCTGAGCCTGCGCGTCCGGAGCCTGTGCTCCGCAACGGGAGAGGCCACAACAGTGAGAGGCCCGCGTACCGCCAATAATAATAATAATAATAATAAACATATTCAATAAATATTGACTAAAGGCTGGATGCAATGCTAGATGTTAAACCAACAGTGGTAAACAGAGTAGAAATAGCTTCTGACCTCTCAGAACTTCAGCAGAATAGACATAGAACATAGAGGGGACCATAGGAAATTTTCTAGCTATATTCCTGATGCTGGCCAAAAGCAACCACCAACACCACCGCCAAAAACACTTCTGCCTGATACGTTAAATAAATTTGTACCTCTTGATGAAAATCTTGGGCAGTCATGATGTATCTTTATTCAATGCAGTAACAATCATAGGAAAAAGACTAATAAGAATCTGAATTCTTTGTTAGCTGACTGTCTACGGTTCTATATCCTTCAAAACATAAGTGGTCATTTTAGAGATGTTAAAATAGCCACTTCAGGTGAAAAATACGTTAAATTGATCTATTAAACAGATGCACAGAACATAATTAAATTAGCAAAAATGTTAGAAGAACTTATAGTGAACATAAAGCTTTTTGTGATGATGAAATTGTTCTAACAGATTTTTTATAAAGTTTTGATTATGTTTCCTGGTCAAATATCATTAGCATATAATAAAGGTATCATGTGGCATACATCTGTGTCAAAATTACTGTGGGCTTTGGGGTTTCCTCGCTGGGACTAATACATAGTTGAGCTAATTAGTCTTCTATTGTTCTTTTAACAGCAAGGCCAATGAGATATTCTTATTTAAAATGGCAACATAAGAATTCTTTTTTTCTCCAGTGGTCATATTTCATTGGAGGTATTTTTTTGAGCATGATATTTTAAAATCAGGTATCTTTTAATAAAGCTAATTTGTAGGTAATTGTAGGACTCTATATGTACATGGTAAATTATGAGTGCTAGAATATTAATGAACAAATTATAACAAGTTTCTCTTCCCTTTATTAAGCATTAAAATGCGAAAAAAATCCATGACAATTGTGATGGTTATGGCTGATGCCCTTTTGACTGTTGCAATTTTGAAGATAACTTTAGTCAGCTGGAAAGCATATGTTAAAAGGGAATAGCTCAAGTGAAACAAATTCTTCTTGCTTTTGTCTCCAGGTGAACTGCACTGTGAAAGGACACAAAATGCGTATGCATTGCCTGAGAGAATTGCAGTATGAGATAAGGTGTATCTGTCGGGTAACTGAAAACCTCTTTCTACTACCAGAAATATTAAAAAATTGGAAAAGCCTGTTAGTTTTTTTTAACAAGTGAAACAAGTCATTTGGTTAAAAAAAAAAAGCTTCTTTGTAGGAATATACATTTTTCATGTGAGTTGTCCTGGTAGATTTCCTAAAAGCTGATGCTAGAAGGCAAATATTGCTACATGAAGGAATGTATGACTACTCAGGTGTGTGAAATGAAGTGCAGCTAAAGCACATTTTTAAAGAAAAACCGGAATCTAAGAAATGAAGTTCTTCATTATTTTTTATCTTATCTATTAAAAGTTTTCATTACAGAATGAAAATGGTTTATTGCTTCGCTTTTTGCATTGCTTTTCAATGTAGTTTCTCTAACATGATTTGGTGACCCTTCTTCCACCTTCTCCCCTTAGCTTGAAAGATTCTACTTTATATTATATATATATATATAAATGCAAAATATATACATATATTTATTAGAGACAGGTCACTGCTTTCAATTTGTTAAGAAATGTTTTCATGAATTGAGATATCAAAATATCTGTACATAATGCCAGCTTTCAGTAAAGGTCACATTTTACAGTCAGATTCTGACAGGAAATGTACAGCATAACTTCACATATTATCTGTTTTCACACAGTAGAACGTGATATTATGTTGCTTAGGTAGAAAACACATCTTTGGTAAAAATTGCTTTTGTTGATGAAAAATGCAATAGTCCAGGAACTTGGGATGTATATGTTTCTTAATTGGATGAGCATTAAAATATGAATTACTGGCTATTGGGGGAAAATGTATTTTGAATATTCTGAACTTTTTAAATTAAAAACAATGCAATAAAGGGCTTCTCCATGTTCGAGGTAGGTAATCATGCTCTGGTTCTGGTGCTTTAAATTTTTAATACTGATTTCCAACACCTGACAACTAAATTGAGTGTTCCTTTCTTATTATCTTTCCTTTCACTGTTCATTTTCCTCTTCCCCTTGGCCATGATTTATTTCTACTCTTCTTCCATCGTATATAGTCTTTCCTCTTTTCCCTCTAACTACATAAACAAAAGCAAGGTTAAAACTGTTTAGGGAAAACTTTACTTTTACTTCATATTTTCCTACACAAGACATAAACATTTCTAAGCAGTTAAAGAGCCTCTTCTGTCTTAAATCCAGAGAAAAGTGGGTCCATTTATGTATTTTAAAGCAGCGTGTATGTACCTAGGTTTATTTTGCTACACTGGAATACTGAACAAAGAAACCTATGAATTTTTTTTAGACTATAAATACATATTTCAAATGATTGCCAATGTAATCATAGGGTAAAACTTAATTTGCACAATTTGCTTTCTACCAGAACTTGAAAAATAACTCAGAACCACTGTCCTATCCTTGTGGATCAGTATCACTGCCTTTTCTTGGGCAAGATGATATATAATCATTAAAGAGAGAAAATTTCATAATTATTTTTCTTGACTGATAGTCTTCCAAATGGTAGTAACTTAATACCATTATATATTAAACACTTTTAACACAGGGCATATTTTAGTTTATCTAGTTCTCTGAATGCTAAATCATGATTTGTACACTCACAGGTGACATGTTAACATGAAAATTTCTCATTCATTTTTTTTAAGAAAGCAGCCAGAACCACAAAGTAATTTTATAGTCTATCTTGATACCGCTTATTAGTTTTCTGTATTTTATCAAAATCTGCCAACTTTCTCAAAAGAAAATATAAGCAGAAAATGTGACATGTCAAATACTAGATGTTCAAGCAGAGAATAAATCCTTTTTAACTTTGAAAAAGGAATTAAACAATGTCAACTAATAAATTAGAGTTCACCTTTTATTAAAAATAAATCAGCTAGAGTAATTTTACAAATTGACATAACTGATAATTATAAGGTACATATAGAGAGATGAAGCTTACTTTTCCTTGAAATATTCATGCATATCTCAAAAGTTACTCTCACACCTAGCCATCAGCTATTGATATCAATTTTCTACTAGACTCCCACTAAAACCTCTCACTTAAAAAGCCTGAGCTTGGTTGCTAAAAAGCAATAACAACATTGAAAATAAAGTCTGATGGGTGCCCTAAAACCAGATTCTATAAGAGTTTATTATTAATTATAAACAAAGTATCATATAAATCATATTCATCACCCCAGATTGCCTTTACCCTCCGTCTTCCTGGACCACATCATCTCCACCTGGGGCAGCCAAGAAGTCACTGGCCACTTCTGTGCAACCCGGTAGATCAGTCTTACGTGCCAGACTTTTGGTTTCGCCTGCAATTCCTGAATCTGAATAAAATACACACTCCAGGCATTCCAAGAAGCTGCTAAAGGATCCAGATGATGCAGCCTGGAAGTGTGGGACAGTTAATTCTCCCATGAGTAAACTTTGTTCAATGGAAAGTGAAATACAAGGAAGAGTATGTAAATAAACCCCACCTTCTCCTTCCATCTCATGAACTGCTCTGAGTATGTTTGTCCATAAAGCTCTCCTGAGACCCTGAACGTGCCCAGCAGAGGCACCTGTTGAGGGGCTGCTGTGAAGCAGTTGTCAGTGTGAGAATGTATGACTTTGCACTGCTTGGCCTCCTTCATTACCTCACTTTCCTTACACCTCACTCTTGCTGTCCTGGGTTCATGCAACCCAAATAATCCTTGCCTTGGGCTCTGATTTATAGGGAATCTGGGATGAACGACACATGTGGCTGGATTGAGAAAGACACAATTAGACATTCCTAATTTGATCCTCCTGGCTTCATATTATGTAGCAATTTTTTTTTCTTGAAGAAAAGGTATGTCTACATCCAGATTCAAATATTCAGAAAATGTATTAACTTGGTAGTTGGGGAAGTGTTCTGCTTAATGTGGGTCAATCAGACTTAGCATCTACTCTGACTATACATTCTGTTGAAGAAGAGAGAAAGAGAGAGCAAATCCATGAATACACCTGGACTGGTGTGGAAGGAGGTAGGAGGGTGAGAAGTACTGACAGTAGCAGTACTGTGGAATAATCACAAGTAAAACTGGAAAGACAGAAGAGGAAACATGAATAACTTTGATAGAAGAACATGCTGGCAGGAAATTCTAAGTTTTCATGTACACTTTATGTTCACAAGGACAGATACCAGGAAGTAGGAATACTGAAATATTTCATCATAGAAGACAACTAGTAGAAATCTTTTTGGAAACTGAGAAATAGACTGGGAGCTGAGAAAATAAACTTACCCTTGAGATGTAGCAGAGAGAAGAATATTTGTCACAGAAGAAGAAAACAAGAATATTCAAAACCCATACACTATATCTAATGGGAGATATGGAATTTGAATATAGTACACTATTTTGGGAGATGTCTTAAAAGAAAATGAAACCTCACTATTGAACTGAGGAATAAGGTAATGAAAATGATACTCATAAGACTTAAAAGCAGAAAATATCTTTGAAAATTATCCAATAAATGGCCAGAAGAAAATTTCAGGAAAAAAGCATGGCATCTGCAACAGATTGCCAGGAGGCATGGCGTTTATGAAACAGGAGTTGGGATTCATAAAAAGAAAACCGAATAATATTAAAAGGCAACAAGATAAGAGGGAAAGACAAGTTGTGATCAGGAAGGACTGCAAGGATATAAAAATGGAATAGCAGCCCTGAGCAGAAGTGATATTGCAGAAAATAGAATCAGTGATATAAAGTATATATATATATTTTTTTGCGGTACGCGGGCCTCGCACTGTTGTGGCCTCTCCCGTTGCGGAGCGCAGGCTCAGCAGCCATGGCTCATGGGCCCAGCCGCTCCGCGGCATGTGGGATCTTCCCGGACCGGGGCACGAACCCGTGTCCCCTGCATCGGCAGGCGGACTCTCAACCACTGCGCCACCAGGGAAGCCCTAAAGGATATATTTTAACAGCTCTCCCAGACATCAAAGGAAAAGGAAAAAAATACACAAAACAATAAGAAATAAAATGATAGATATCTAAGAGAAAGACTGGAAAGCCATCATATAGATAATTGCTGTGTTTGAAGAAGAAACTAGACCAAACAAAAATGATGCAGTAATTGATGACAAAATATGAGAATAAATCTCCAAGCCAAAGAGAAACTGTGGAACAGATTGAAAGAGGGTCATTTCATTCCAAACCAAATGAATGCAGAGACCCCCAGGCATATCATAGTTTATGTTTTGATCATTAAGAATAAAACCAATTCAATCACCATTCAAGAGGAAAATGGACTACCTACAAAGAAACAAAAAATTTTAGCCTTCAAACTCTCCCCTACAACACTAAATTCCTGAATATTGTAGAATAACAGCTAAGGAATTTTTAGTAGAAAAACTATATAACCCAAGAATTTTATAAATACTAAGGTTGTAATTTGTTAGCAAAGGCAAGAGAATAATATTCTTGGAATTCAAATGTACAAAAAAATATGCAAAAATATGATGTTGAAATTATGTGAAGATTAATTCCAACCTACCAGGAGATGAATCAAAATTAAGAGCTTAAGAATTGTGAGGACACTGTGTGCCAAATATTAACCTTGTCTCTCAGCTCTAAGCCCAGCTTTCTATAACCAGCTTTCTAATTCTGAAGCTCGGACTCTGCAGACTATATTTCTCCTTTACCGGGTGGCAATGTCAATAGGGGGCGCTTGAGGGAGACTAGGAAGCTGGAGCAAAGAGGAAGGACTTGTTTCTTCCTGTTTGCTTATTGTTCCTGTCAGCACCTCTCAGAAACATCCCTTCACCTCAGAAAGGGCAGTTGGTTCTAGTAGGCTGCTTCATTCCACATTCCCAGACCAGCCTCATTTTGCCACAGAGGGACCCTCCTCAGAGGTCTGAATCCCATCTTTGGTGGGATCCCTTCTCTGAGAAAATGGAGTGTTGGCAGTAGTCAAGAGTGCCATCTCTTCAGAGGTCAGGGTCCTAGCTCTGCAGGTTCAAATGTTTCCAACATCTTTCTTTTGTTCTTCTGGCTTAGAGTTGGTTGCTGCTTCCTGCCATTACTAATTCACATTGCCTCAGTGTTCTTGTTTGCCTTTTTAGTCCTCCATTGCCTGTGTAACAACTTTTCCTATATTACATTCTTTCAGTTAAAATAGCTAGTGTGATTTCTATGTTCCTGACTTGACTCTGACTAATATAGCACTTGCTATCACATCAGAATGGGATTGGTTTGTTGTATCCTTGATCTTGAATTCAGCGCTGAGCTCCTGCCAGCTGGACGTGGGTATACCATGGCACCAGGACTAAACAAATTATCACCTATCACTGGTGGTAATGGAATGCTTGCTGACAAAATATTTTGGGGAATCAAATAGCTGCTGAACTTGACTGTTACAGAAATAATATGGCTATAGGACGAAGGAGTTGGAGAGTTCCTTTTGGCTATATTAGAGAACCTACAGAAAGAAAATGTCAATCTCAGAACTTTAAGTTCCCAGTTCAAGCCAACGTCAGAGAACCAAGGAGATTCTGTGATGACCCTAAAAGAAGCTTTATTTCTTATAGCTACAAGTCCATCCTCATTGAAAATTAGACTCAAGATTTAATTGGGTATGTTGCATAATTACAACATAGAATGAATTCAAACTTGCTAAGATTTTCATGCAAAAGTTTTGACAATTATATTTGGAATATCAAAGTTGAGGACACATTGGGGGACTCAGAGGAAGATGAGACTCTTGAACATCCCAAGGCTCTCTCGGTTTCCCTTAACAGTAGAAGCTATCTGTCCTCCTGTATCTTATCTGAGGATACTAGCTTTTGTTGCTTGAAGACCCAGTAATAAGTTCCTTTGGGGAAGTTGCTCTGCAAGGGGAATCATGATTTTCTCAAGATACATTCCAACCCTCTTTGTTGTTTCTAGATATAAAACTAGAGTCCCATGTTGGTTATTCCAGGGGGAAAAATGCAAAGGTTAACCTGGGGGAATATGTATGGGGATGGATTCTAAGGGTCTTAGACCAAATGGAGGAAGGAATATAATGCTGGACTGGACCAAATTTCTTGATATGGGTGCATTTACTGACATTTTGAATTTAATGGATTAGCTTATGCAGCTGAAAATGGCTTCAACAGTTTACTTGTTTAGATAACCAAGACTTGGATTCAATACTGACCAAAGACCTAAATGTAAGGCTGGGCACTAAAAAACTCTTAGAGGAAGACATAGGCAGAACACTCTTTGACATAGATCACAGCAATATCTTTTTTGATCCGCCTCCTAGAGTAATGAAAATAAAAACAAAAATAAGCAAATGGGACCTAATTAAACTTAAAAGCTTCTGCACAGGAAAGAAACCATAAATAAAATGAAAAGACAACCTATGGAATGGGAGAAAACATTTGCAAATGAAGCGACAGACAAGGGATTAATCTCCAAGATATACAAGCAGCTTGTGCAGCTCTATGTCAAAAAAACAAACAAAAAATGGGCAGAAGATCTAAATAGACATTTCTCCAAAGAACCCATACAGATGGCCAAAAAGCACATGAAAAGATGCTCAATATCACTAATTATCAGAGAAATGCAAATCAAAACTACAATGAGGTATCACCTCACACCATCAGAATGGCCATCATCAAAAAGTCTACAAATAGTAAATGCTGGAGAGGGTGTGGAGAAAGGGGACCTTCCTACACTGTTAGTGGGAATGTAAATTGGAACAACCACTATGGAGAACAGTATGGGGGTTCTTTAAAAACCTAAAAATAGAAGTACCATATGATCCAGCAATCCCACTCCTGGGCATATATCCAGAGAAAACCATAATTAGAAAAGATACATGCACCCCAATGTTCAGTACAGTACTATTTACAATAGCCAAGACATGGAAGCAACCTAAATGTCCATCAACAGATGCATGGATAAAGAAGATGTGGTACATATATACAATGGAATGTTACTCAGCTGTAAAAAAGAACAAAATAATGCCATTTGCAGCAACATGGATGGACCTAGAGATTATCATACTAAGTGAAGTAAGTCAGATAGAGAAAGACAAATATTATATGATATCACTCGTATGTGAAATCTAATTTAAAAATGATACAAATGAACTTATTTATAAAACAGAAATAGACTTACAAATATTGAAAACAAATTTATGGTTACCAAAGGTGAAACATGGGGGAAAGGATAAATCAGGGGCTTGGTATTAACATACACACACTACTATATATAAGATAGATAACCAACAAGGACCTACTGTATAGCACAGGGAACTCCACTCAATACTCTTGTGATAACCTATATGAAAAAAGAATCTGAAAAAGAATGAATATATGTATATGTGAAACTGAATCACTTTGCTGTACAACTGAAACTAACACAACATTGTAAATCAACTATACGCCAATAAAATTTAAGAAAACACAAATCTTTAGGGATATAGGAATATTAGAATAAATTCATCATGGGAAGGAGGAGAGGGGGATGGCTAGGAGTGGAAAAGTATTGAGTCAGGGTGAAAAAAATGGCTCAACCAAGATACCCCTCCCCCACAAGGAGGCCTCCTAACTGTGGCCCCTGTGCTAGGAATACAGATATACACAAGAGCATGTTCTGGTCTTGAGGGGTCTGGGGGCCAGCAACTCCCTCCAGAAAACTGTAATGCACTGACAGTGCACCAAGCCTGGTGTGGGGAAGGAACATTTCCCCCATGTGGTCATACAGAGCCTTTGTAATTGCCTATGGTTGGGCCTAAAAGATCACATATAAGATTTTGACCTGGAACTGAGCTTCTCAGAGAACAGTGTTGATCCTCCCAATAGAGATGAGCCAGACACCTGGCTGTAGGTTTATTGTACGCCTTCTGTCTTGGCTGGGGCAGAGATCTGCCCCCATTAGAATACACCCTTATTTTGGATATGGATTTTTTTCCTTGTCCACAAGGCTTCTACAAGCCCCATTATTCATGAGCTTATAAATGCCTTATTCATTGCCATGGCATAAGCAACACTGCTCCTGGCCAAGGAACTCATTTCGTAGCAAAATAAATGTGGCAATGACTCATGTATATGGAATTCACCAGCATTATCATAAGCCCTGTAATCCAAAAGCATCTGGTTAGATAGTCACCCAATGATCAAGTCATGGCACTAAAGGGGTGATAGTAACCTGACATTTTTGAAGATTAATCTTACACGATGTAGTATATACTCAGAAACAAAGACCAATAGCATTGTTTCTCCCAAAGCCATAATATGTGAATCTAGGGATTTAGGGATAGAAGTGGAAGTGGAGCCTCTCATTATTAAAACTAACAACACACTTGCAGAATTTTTGCTTCCTCTTCTCCAATTTTGATCTCTGCTGATTAGAGACCTTAGCTTCAAATGGAGAAATGTTTTTCACCAAAGGACACATCAAAGGCATTGACTGGAGGTTGGAAATAGTAATGAGTATTAGTAGCAATTAAAGTGTTGAAATGATTAGATTATATATAAATCTGGGTTTAAAACTAAATGTAATACAGTAATTACTCTTCAATGAAAATCTATATTATTAAAAATATGTAATACCTATAATCAGTATCAGAAATACCAGTAATATTGTCAAAGCTTGAGTAGTGTGTATGTGTGGGGAATTATTGGGAAGGGAATAAAATTTTCCTGATTAAAGAAGACTCAAACAGGGGCTTCCCTGGTGGCGCAGTGGTTAAGAATCCACCTGCCAATGCAGGGGACATGGGTTTGAGCCCTGGTCCAGGAAGATCCCACATGCTGCAGAGCAATTAAGCCCGTGTGCCACAACTACTGAGCCTGCACTCTAGAGCTCGCGAGCCACATCTACTGAGCCCGTATGCCGCAACTACTGAAGCCTACGTGCCTAGAGCCTGTGCTCCACAACAAGAGAAGCCACCGCAATGAGAAGCCCACGCACCGCAATGAAGAATAGCCTCTGCTCGTGACAACTAGAGAAAGCCCGTGTGCAGCAACGAAGACCCAACGCAGCCAGAAATAAAATAAATAAATCTATTAAAAAAAAAGAAGACTCAAACAATTAAATAAACTTTAAAATGCTCTTGAGAACTTTGATATCTTTTATAAGGTTTATAAACTGTACACATTTTCTAAAGCATTGGAGAAAATTTTTAAAAACGAATATAAAAGATATATATAATATATACTCATATATATATAATTATTTTCTTCACATAAAATGAGAGAAATAATAGGAAATAAATATATTCACAAATTAAGAATATAAATGATTAACCTAGTAAATATATATCCCTTTAAATTACAGATGAAATTGGACTTGACCCATCAAATTGGTTCTAAGATTTGATTTTAAAAATTAAATTCAACTACATGCTGTTCTTGAGACATTCCAAGACACACAAAAATTCAAAGTAACACAATAGTCAAATTATGTCAGGCAAGTGTAACCAAACACATAACATGTATTCATATTACATTGAATGTATAATATGTAAAATGAGAAAAAGTCACTTTATCTTATAAGGAGTATAATTCAAAATTATGATATGACTATCATGGACCACTGCATGTGAAAGAAAATTAACATATACATACTATCAATATACATTCTTGTAATGATATATATCGTATATCCATTTATATAATATGAACATTATAAAAATATTAACATAACATAGTATGTTATATTTATTCCAGTCACTTGAGCTGCTTCAAACTCCTATGTTTACCTCCTCATCTCACAGAGGACCACGAGGCTCTCCTTGAACTCAAGTTCCCTATGCTGGGAAATTAGGAAATTATCCCTTAGACCAGCGGTTCCCAACCTTTTGGGCACCAGGGACTGGTTTCGTGGAAGACAATTTTTCCATGGACCGGGGTGGATGGATGCTTTCGGGATAGTTCAAGTGCATTACATTTATTGTGCACTTCATTTCTCTTATTATTACATTGTAATATGTAATGAAATAATTATACAACTCGCCATAAGTAGAATCAGTGGCAGCCCTGAGCTTGTTTTCACTTGCCACTCACTGATAGGGTTTTGATATGAGTCTGTAAGCCATTGATTTATTATGGTCTCTGTGCAGTCAAACCTCTCTGCTAATGATAATCTGTATTTGCAGCCACTCCCCAGTGCTAGCATCACCACCTCAGCTCCAATTCAGATCATCAGGCATTAGATTCTCGTAAGGAGTGCGCAACCTAGATCCTTCGCGTGCGCAGTTCACGGTAGGGTTTGAGCTCCTATGAGAATCTAATACCACCACTGATCTGACAGGAGGTGGAGCTCAGGCAGTAATGCGAGCCATGGGGAGCAGCTGTAAATGCAGATGAAGCTTCACTCGCTTGCCCACCGCTCACCTCCTGCTGTGCAGCCCCGTTCCTAACAGGCCATGGACTGGTACTGGTCTTTGGCCTGGGGGTTGGGGACACCTGCCTTAGACAGAGAACTGGAACAAGCATGTGTTCACCTTGTGAATTTCTCTGCTTCAGAGATTGTGCTCTTGTGCTGCCTACTGTCCAGAGCTTAAAGGAGTTGGTTTGTGTGTTTTGTATAGTTTCATAGTTGTTGTTCTTTTGGTGAACAAGTTCAGTACCAGTTCCTCTGTTCTAGCTAAAGCAGATAATTACCACAAGTGATTTTTATTTTCTTCCTTTTCTTTCTTATTGATATTTTCTTACTGAATACATATATATTTGTAATTATATGTTTTAAATTACCTCAAAAATGTCATGCAAATCAGAAGAAGGAAACAACATCCTACTAAATTTCACAGAAATTAAAAAACACATTTTCTGAGATAATATTGTACTTCATTAGGATATGTTTTTATTTCTCAGCTTTGAATTTTGCTGAACAAGAAAAGAACTAGAAAGGTGATTAAAAAGAAAAAAAAAAAACTTGGAAAGGAATAAGGAATATTTCAAATCCCCAGAATAAAATATACTAATGTTTAACCAGTAGCTAATCTATAAAACTTATTTTTTTAACTCCTTGAATTGAGGACTACAGATTTTAAGACTTTGTACATAATGTTAAATATAATCTGAAATACTAATAGGCATAATGATTTCTGTGTTGATATACATCATTCACTTAGTACTCGCCATATGTCAGGCACCGTGCTATATATACTATAGGTGCATCATTTTATTAACCCTCATCACAACTACAAAATGTAGGCAAAATTATACCCATTTTAATCCCATGAGGAAACAAGCATAACACAGTTAAGGAAGTTACTAAAAGTCATTTCCTTTGGTAAAGTAATTATGTCCTTCTGGAGATATATTAGAATTAATATCTTTATGTGCACAAGCACCTGAGGAAGCTAGTGGGAAGGTAACTTACAAGACCTCTAACTCCCTCTCCAGATGGTCCTGTTATTCGATGGATTTCAATATTCCAAATAATACTAATGGAAGCTTCTTTATATTTATACTTAGCAAAAGTACAAAAGGGTTCAAAGTGATTCTAAGACTTAGGCATTAAAGCGGTGACTACATCCATTCTCCTATTACGTTATTCTCAATATACTTTACAGGTGGCATTGATTATTTTATCTGTTACAAGCTACACAGTATGTGACTCTGCCTCAGGATGAAGAACATGCTTTGGATTCTACAACCACATTAGAAACAGAAAAGAAGCACCAGTCTTCTGGTGCTAAATTTATTGTCCAGACTATATGGATAAATATCTCCACATGTGCAAAAGTCAACAATTATTTGGACCAGGACAAGTTGAAAAAGAGTTTCAGAGATGATTGTAGAGAAAAAAAAAAAGAGAGAGAGAGAGATGATTGTAGAGAAACTTGAGTGAGATGATTGTAGAGAAACTCGAGTGAATAAAACCATCGCAGTCAGTGGGAAACCTTAAATATCCAGTTCCCAGATGAAGATTTATTAAAATTTTTTCTGACTTTGGCTGATAGAATGAAAAACAGATTAGAGAAAATAATTGTAGGTACTTTTAGAGCCTACATTAATTGGACAATTCTCATAACTCTGTGACATACTATTATGGTCAGCCGCATTTTACTGGTGGAAAAAATGAGAATTAAATGGCATATGATGTATCCAGGGTTACACACCCTGTAGGAGATGAAGCTAAAAGCTGGGTCCAGGTAGCACGTAGTACTCTTAACCACGACACTGTACGGCCCTGAAACTCATTAAATACAGGAATTGATAGATTAAAAATTTTATATCTTTTTCGTTGTTTATGTTATCAACTGAGATAAATTCTAACAATGTTGGGTAGCCACTCTCATGATAAGCTTTCAACTCTCGGTAAATGTTTTCTTGGGCAATTATTTGCTAATCCTTTCTTCCCCAATGGTACCCTGCCCTTATTTCTAGCCTCATTTCTTACTACACTGTCCTATTTTGAGCCGTCTGAGAGCTTCCTGGAACCTATTCTCCAAAAAGCATAGAGAGGAACCCTACTTAGTCTTGATTTATTCCTGTTTTAAAGGTGTTTTAGGTTTGAAAACTTTCAATTATGTCATGAATGGGCAAACCTCTCTTAGGACTAGAAGAGAAAAAATACAGTGATTTTAATTTTTTTGCCTCTTAAAACAAGAAAGAAAGAATAAAATTATTTTTCAATTAAAGGCTCTATCTTGGCCTAAGGAGTTGAGACGTTCAATCTCTGAAGAATTCGGCTTCCCGAGAGTGGGAATGTCAAATTTAGGTTATAGAATTCACTTGAATTAAAGCAAATTAGAAAATGCATAATTTCATTGGATTTATGTCATTTTGTTTTGACAGAAATTTAGTTATATGCAACTTCACGCTTTCTTCGCACCACAGTCACACAATCATTTCTCATTAAAGTAACTGGATAGTCAACAATTTTTTTTTTTTTTGCATCATGGTAACAGTTATTTCAATTAAATTAATCCAATCCCAATCACTGTTTCATTTGGGAAACAGTAGAGTCACTTGCCAAACAGAAAACAAAAAAGTGGGGGAAGCATTATATAATTAACTAGGGCATTATGTTAAAAGAAAAACAACAAAAGAGAACTATATTGGGACATCAGAATACATGTGCCTCTGCCTAGGTAGGTGGTCTTTGATCACTTTTTTCCCTCATTCAGCCATAACCTATGCACCTTCTCTCGGCTTCTCATGTCTCACCTGGTGTTCCCAAGCCAATTCTGGCAGAGGCGGGTAAAAATTAAGGCTCCTTAGTAATCAGCTTTCCCATTCCCCAAGTCATGTGACCACATAATACATCATTCAAACTTGGATGTTTTGTCTAGGACAATTCTAAATGGAATGGGACTCTGAGATAATAGGCAAAACGAGGACAAACCCGGACTGTCCCAGGCAAACCCTGGAGAGAATTTTAGCTGCAATTTTGTATTGTACAATTTTGCATTGCATGGGACCTACCATGTGCTGTTAAAAGTCCCTCACTGATCCCTCTGGAATTTGGTTCCTTTAGTCTCAGTGACTAGATATTTATGCAGCTTCCAAGTTTCAGTTCTTTTCATCTCCATTTTGTCAGCTTAAGCCATTAATACTGAATTTTTGCCTTGACCTTTACCCTCAGATTTGGTCCAGGCACTTTATGTTCAGTGCCAACATCTTGCTGGGAACCTCAGCCTAAGAACTTGCCATCTTGCCTTAAACTCAATAATCTGCTTTTGCACTAGAACTTTATACATAAGTACGAACCCAGAGGCTGAGGCCTGTCCCCTCTGACTAGTCACTTGCCTGAGACTTGAAGCACTGTGTATCCTGGTTTCTGTTGTTATTGTACTTTTTTTTTTTAACATCTTTATTGGAGTGTAATTGCTTTACAATAGTGTGTTACTTTCTGCTTTATAACAAAGTGAATTAGCTATACATATACATATATCCCCAATCTCCTCCCTCTTGCGTCTCCCTCCCACCCTCCCCATCCCACCCATCTAGGTGGTCACAAAGCACCGAGCTGATCTCCCTGTGCTATGTGGCTGCTTCCCACTAGCTATCTATTTTACATTTGGTAGTGTATGTAACTCCATGCCACTCTCTCACTTCGTCCCAGCTTACTCTTCTCCCTTCCCATGTCCTCAAGTCCATTCTCTATGTCTGCATTTTTATTCCTTTCCTGCCCCTAGGTTCTTCAGAACCTTTATTTTCTTTCTGATTTACTTCACTCTGTATGACAGACTCTAGGTCCATCCACCTCACTACAAATAATTCAATTTCGTTTCTTTTTATGGCTGAGTAATACTCCATTGTATATATGTGCCACATCTTCTTTATCCATTCATCTGTCGATGGACATTTAGGTTGCTTCTATGTCCTGGCTATTGTAAATAGAGCTGCAATGAATGTGGTGGTACATGACTTTTTTTTTGTGTGTGTGTGGTACGCGGGCCTCTCACTGTTGTGGCCTCTCCCGTTGCGGAGCACAGGCTCCGGAAGGGCAGGCTCAGCGGCCATGGCTCACGGGCCCAGTCGCTCCATGGCATGTGGGATCTTCCCGGACCGGGGCACGAAACTGTGTCCCCTGCATCCGCAGGCAGACTCTCAACAACTGCGCCACCAGGGAAGCCCCCTACTCTAATTCTTACCCATCATTTTTTTAGTAAGTTTCTATCAAATATTTCTCTCTCTCTCTCTCTCACACACACACGCACACACACACTTCATCCATGGCATAGATATCCTTGAGGGGGGCATCATTCGACTCACAGAGTGACAACTTTTACTAACAACTTTCTAAGATTATGGTAGGCATAGTTGGGAATATAGAGATAAATATAGATTCACTCCTGGCAGGATGAAACTTCCCTGACAACACCCAGCGTCAGGTGTTTTGTTTGTTGATGGTTTCTAAATGTTTTAACTGGTTAAACAGCGTCATTTAACTGCACGAGCAGAAGGGCATAAAATCCTTATTGGAAACTTCTGCTTTGAGTTTTCCTAAAGACAAGATTTCTCCCACAGACCTTTTTCAATTTAGATCCAAAGTACAGTGCTTGTGTGTAGAAGGACACTTGGGAGCTAGCGTCTGGATGTCTTTCTTACCCCAATGCTTGCTTGTACTTTCTCTTACAGCACTTTATCTTTTGCCTTTATATTAAGGCCTTACATGAGTATGCTCTGCAGAGTCTTCAAGTTACTTAAAAACCTATAGATGGAAAATCTTTACATCTTTAATCCTTAAGAAAACTTCCCATATGCAGATCTTAGTCTCAGAGTCTGTTTCTCAGGAAACCCTGACCTATGAATGTAACAAAGTTTGGAAAGTATAGTAATCAGATCAGCTCTGAAGTTTTTGACTGCAGGGAAGTGGAGATTGTTTATCTAGGGTTCTCTGATCTTTTTTCATCTTCTTCATCTTTGTTATCGGTTGAACTGTGTATCTCCCCCCAATCATATGTTGAAGTTCTAACCCCCAGAACCTCAAAATGGAACTGTATTTGGAAACAGGGCCATTGCAGTTATAAGTTAAGATGAGGTCATACAGGAGTAGAGTGGACCTCTAATCCAACATGACTGGTGTTCTTATATAAATGGAAAATATGGGCACATGCACATGCAATCACACACACACAAACACACATAAATACCTACACACAGAATGCTATGTGAAGATAAAAGTAGATATCATGGTGATGCAGCAGAAGACAAGGAATATCAAAGATTGACAGTAAACCACCAGAAGCTAAGAGAGAGGCATGAAACAGATTTCTCCCTCACAGCCCTCAGAAGGAGCTAACCCTGCATGACACTGATCTTGGACATCTAGCCTTTAGAACTCTGAGACAATAAATTTCTTCTGTTTAAGCCACTCAGTCCATGGTACTTTGTTACAACAGCCCTAGCAAACTAACACAGTCTTTGCTGAAGATTTGAATTCACAGTAAGGTAATTCTGATTTGTTTACTGGTCACACAAACAAAAAAGTAGCTATACCAGAAGCCAAGGTAGCAAAGTGTCAGAAATGACTTTGGAACACTGGAATTGAAACAAGTTTTATAGATAACACAAGTTTTATAAATTTGAGTTTGAGGTAGTGATGGGATGCCATTCAGAGGATTCGCAATTTAGGTTTAGAGAAGGGCTGAACTTAGAGAGGTACATATGAGAAAAATTTTTATAGAGGCAACTTTTGAAGAAATTGGATTGTTAATCATTAACTGTGGGCTGGACCAGGAGTGAGCCCAACTATAATTTAGAGGTAGTATCATAGCAGGTTGTAATGGTTTCTGTGGGTAGTGCTAGAGGAGTTGGGGAGATGCAACCACTGCCAGTCAGCAGCTATAGTTTTCCAGCCATTAAGGAAGAGAGTGATTTACCCAAAAATGTTCAAGAACCAAATTTCACAGTGAGAAATAACGCAGGTTCTAAGAACTTGGAGCTAAGGCCAAAAGCATAGTATGAAAAGTTTAATAGAAGACTCAGGTTAAAATTAGTTGGTGCCAAGACAGTTCACTGGAGGAAAGAATAATCTTTTCAACAAGTGGTGCTAGAACAACTGGATATCTATATGCAAAAGAATAAAGTTGGGCCCATATATTACACCATATGTAAGTGTTAACTCAAAATGATCAAAGACCTAAATATAAAAGCTAAAACTATTAAACTCTTAGAAGAAAATATAGGCATAAATTTTTATGACCTTGGATTAAGCAATTGTCTCTTAAATATGACAGTAAAAGGATAAGCACCAACAACAAAAATAGATAAATAGACAAAAATTTAAAACCTTTTGTAGTTTAAAGGATACCATCAAAAAAGTGAAATGACAACCTACAGAATGGGAAAAAAAACTTTGCAAATCATATATCTCATAAGGAACTTGTATCTAGAATATATAGGGAGCTATTACAACTGAGTAATAAAAAGACATAATTAAGATATGGGCAAGAGATCTGAATAGACATTTCTACAGCCAAGAGATACAAATGGCTAATAGGCACATAATTGCTCACATAATTATGCTCACATAATTAGCCTACATAATTTCCATCAGGGAAATGGAAATCAAAATCAGAAGATACTTTTGCATAAATTAGAATGAATATAATGAAAAAGAAAAGCGATAGTAAGTGTTGTTAAGAATTGGAGATATTAGAACTCCTACACACTGATAGAAAAAAAAGTAAGCTGGTACAGTCACATTGGAAAACAGTCTGGTATTATGTCTAAGGGTTAAACATAGAGTTACCATATGACTCAACAATTCTACTACTAGGCATATAACTGAGAGAAACAAAAACATAGTTAACATAAAAACTTACACAAATATTAATAGTTGCATTATTCATAAAAACCAAAAGTGGAAACATCCCAAATGTCCACTAACTGATGAATGGATAAACAAAATGTGGTATACCCTTATAATCAATGCATTTGACAATAAAAAGAAATCAAATACTAATTCTTGCTACAACTTTGATGGACCTTTAAACATTACGGCAAGTGAAAAAGTCATTCAGAAAGGACCACATATTCCATTTATATAAAATGTCCAAAATAGGAAGATATATGGAGATAGAAAGTAGATTGCTTAGGGTTGGTTGCCTGCGGGGGGGCAATGGGGATGGGAAATTATGAGTAAGGAGTGTGGTATTTCTTTTGGGGGTGATGAAAATGTTATAAAATTGCTTGTGCTAAAATTGTACACAACTCTGTGTTATACTAAGAACCATTGAATAATATATTTTGGGTGAATTGTATGGTATGTGAATTATATCTCAATAAAAACGTTTTTAAAATTCTAGTCAAGAATGGAGTTATAGTGAATGTAGACACAGAGAGCAGGTTTCAGTAAGGGGGTCTGTGAAACAACAGGATCAGATAGACACCAAAGACATAGTATTATGCTGCTAATCGACAAGGAATGTGTAAGAAAGTATCTCTTCACTAGCAAAGATACACTGTTTGTTTTAGTCCATTCAAGCTGCTATTACAAAACTACCATAGACTGGGTAACTAATAAACAACAGGAATTTATGGGCAGATTTGGGGTCTTGTGAGGGCCACTTCCTGGTTCTCAGACAACTATCTTCTCCCTGTGTCCTCACATGGCGGAAGGGGGAAGAGAGCTCTCTGGGATCTCTTTTAGAAAGGCACTAATTCCTTTCATGAGGGCTCCATCCTCATGACCTAATCACTTCCCAAAGGCACCATCTCCTAATACCATCACCTTGGGGATGAGCATTTCAACTTATACATTTTAAGGGGACACAAACATTCAGTCCATAGCACTGCTTTAGTGAGTAGTCTCAATAAACATGAAAATTATATCTTTTAAAATAAATGTCAACTGTTCTATATTGAATCTCCTCCCTCTTATCTTTCCTAAACAGGGTTTTAGCCAGATTCTATAACTTTTCCGCATTTTTTGGCTATTAGAACAGTCTATTTCTGGCGCCCAAGAATTAGCCACTTAAGTTTAAAATGTAAATCTCACACCCAATGCCAAGCTATTCGCCTCCCTTCTCCCCAGAACAGGCTGGAGCTGGGAAGGAAGAAGCTGTTGTCTCAGAATTTTTCTCTTCCTTTTCCCCCTCTGACCTGTTTTCTACCCCTCCTCACTTCTCCCCTACCTCTTCCCTCCACATTTTAGTTGTGGCTGTCTTTGGGGATGGTGATGAAGGAAATGGAGAAGGAGCAACTGTGTCATGTTTCAGAGAAGATGCCTAGGTGCACAAATGAAGAGCCTCAGGAGCTTGCCCTTAGCACCTTGATGAGGACTTGACCTGCAGAAAGGTTGGGTCATTTCCTGCCCATGTGAACTGGCCTTTATTTACCTTTTCTCTGGTCTCTTCCCAAATACTGGTATTGGCTTCTATGCCCAAAGGGTCACAATCTGCCTCGCCTGCTGCTGAGCCTTGACCCTTATTCCTTATGTTATTTTACTCAACTCTTTGGGAAAAATGTTTTATTTAAGCAATCTCCACTCTACTCCCAATCCTATGACTTAGATATAAGCTGTTAGTTGTTACAGGTTGTTAACTCTAGCAATTTATTGTGAGGTTGTTACATAGAAAGTATTGTACTTGCAGAGTTGACTTTTCCTCTTCCTGTTTTGTCTTAATTTGGGCGGTGTAGAAACTGAATTGTCAAAGACATCAGCAGTTACTGTCACTCTCACCTCCCATCCTCTTCTTTGCTCCTCCTTCTTCTTAATCTGCTGTTTTCTCCTGTTTTTCATTGCTTTCTTCAAAATATCAGATTCCAGCTGAAACCCTATTCAAATCCAATGAAATCATTGGCAGCTGGAAACTGTGTTTCTGTGTGTGTGTATTTTCTGATTAATTGTTCCTTTCGGTAGAGTTCAACCACTTTATCCTGGTGGTGGCATGTTGAATACAAAGGCACGCTAAGTACTAAATAATTTATTTCTAGCTCTTTCAAACACTACCATGTTCTCTGGTGACTTAGGCAGCAGCGGTGATTATATTTGTAGACTTGCCTTCTTTGTCAAAACTGGCAGTGGCTTTTTTGACACCACTAAAAATGACACTGACAGTACAGAGTCCTTGGGGTGGCCCACAAGTGTTTTGTTTTGTTTTGTTTTTTTAAGAAAATAAAAGTCACAGTACTGTGGAAACAATCACACTACTGGCACTTAAAATCATACCTCAAAATGCCAAGGTAAAAATAACTTGGGACGACAGATCTGACTTTGATTAAGAATACTGTGGGAAACAGTGAGATTGAAACTATACATTTGTAAATTCTTCCACCTAATTCTCCCAGGCTACCTACATAGGGTGTAGCTACTCAATTTACGACCTGGACAGGCATGAAAAATTCTTGTTTCTCTATGCCCTCTTTTAGTAGACAACTTTGGATCCACAACTGGTAACTTCTCCAGATGCCAGCCAACACAGATTTCTGGACAACTTTCAGAGCTACAGAGGCTAAGTGGGAACCCACAAGGTGGGAAGGGACCCTTCAATACCATTTGTCTTGAGATTCTGAAGTATGACTCTCACTTAACTACCAGCCAGAGAAGGCCACATGCTGGAAGAGGCACACAAATGAAAAATGAAAAGACTTTTACTTATTTGCATTCCATATACATGTGGGCAAAAACACTTTATTTAACCATTCTTGAGTTTACCTGACCATGATAGACATAACTGGAAGGAGAAACTGAATCTTATTTTTATAATTTAGTATTAAATATTTTTACCAAAGTAAAACAAGGAGAATGCCAACCCAGATGACGAAATTACACCACAGCATGAAATATACTAAGCCCTTGAAATTGGGTTGCACCTTCAACTATTGACCATGTTTTCCAACTAACTGCCCTTCTAAGTGCATGAAAAGAACAGGCCTGCATGCACTCTGAGGAAGTAAGGTTAAGAGTGTGGGCATGGTTACAATAAATCTTTTATTTTCCTTAAGGGAAAGTGAGAACACAATCACCCACCACCACAAACTATGCAGTAGAGTTTCCCACATTTGGAGAAACTGCAGGGTTCGGTATATCTGGAATGTAATGCATAAACCTCACCCTGGGAAAATCACCCTCATGATCAGGTAAGTATCAATAAGTCCTTTTAGTTTTCCAGACTTGAAGTCATACCTTTATATCTTCTTGGGGACAGAAGAAAGTCTACCACCTCACTTTATCCCCAACCCTGGCTCATCATGGCTAAATATCCCAGATGTTTCTAACTCATCTAGCTTCTTCCACTTTCTTCTCTCTCAGTCTTTCATTTTCACCCTATGTATCTATGTCAGGTAGACGAGCTTTCCCGAACACCACCCATCTTAACACTCCTATGCTTAAGAATCAAATATGGCTCTTTGTTGTCAGTCAAACCAAGTACAGTCATGTTAGCCTGGCACTTTATTTTTCAATGGTCTCTCTATCTACCAGCACCCATTTCCACTCCCATATCTTCACCTTATTCCACACATTTCAAGGTCTTTTCCACTTTCTCTCTCTCTCACCTCATCTCCACCAGGAGTGCATCTCCATCTATTTTGCTCCCTCCTCCAGTGTTTCTCAACCATGGTACCAAAATTTCTGTTGCCTGGAGAGATTCTGATATGCCCCTCTTTCCCTCCCCCCATTAAGAATCATAGCTTTTGTTTATCCTACTAGACAGGGATTTGTAAAGCTTTACTTTCCTTGATTTGCATCATGAAAGCCAAAGTCACTGGTTTTGATCTCTTCTTAAATATAAAATTGTTGTAATATCAAAGATGGTTTTTTTTTTCATATAACACCCTTCCTCTCCACTTCGAAGAAGCTGATATTCTCCCTCCTTTGAAAATCACAAACATATTTAAGTCCTTGCATGTCAGCATAATCTCAATCTTCCCTAAATGTCATCTTTATTCTCCCTTCTTTGAACTTTTATGGCACTTATAAATGACACATACTTATTACTTATTTCAGGTGTGTTATTTTTAATGCTTCAATGAAATGAATAAACTTCTTGAAAACAGCAGTCATGTCATATTTCTCAATATTTCCTTCTAGCCCAATGACAAGCATATGATAAATATTAAAGTTCATATTATCGATTATTCTGCTCAATAGTTGGAAATATCTATCATAAAAATGTGCCTGTCTGAATTATGACTGCTCACTAGTGTTTGTAAAAACCAAACACACAGATAATCCATGTGTTTATGAAAGGAAAATTACAGTCTTCAGGCTCCGGGCAAATTTTTTACACATGCAAAAATACTCAGAAAAATAACATTAGGGATAATGAACTGTATGTTTCTGAGCTGGATGAGGTTTTCAAGGTAATCACTACCATATATTTAGTGACAATTTCTCTCAGTGCCTAACAGTTTCTGGGAATCTGTGGATGGTTTACTCATTAAACTGTTGCTTACAATCTATTCCCAACTTGTTTTTCCTACACGAATTTATCCCTTCACAAATTATCCCTTGTTCAGAAAAAAATGTATATGAGAAATACTTTCCACTCATCTTGCCAAACCTGTTAAGAAACATTCCATTTGTTCTTCCAAAGCTAATGTTTACCTTTTCTAATAGACATGACTTTCATCTGAAGTCTGATATTTTACAAGTTTCATTTACCATTTTAGAAGTAATATTTTTCCCATGTTACACAGGTATTCACCACCATTACTTTCACTGAATTCTGTATCAAATATGATTATGAAACAAATCACTGGAATATACTGATAAGAAACAAATTATTTTCAAACTACTTTAGCATGCACTTAGAGTACCCTGCATTTTTACAGGTATGTGGAAAATTCTACACTGTTGAAAGAATGCTTTTTTTTTTTTTTGAGAAAACAAGCTTTGTTTTCCAAATAAAGTTTAATAATATATTCAGAAATGATATTCTCCTGTCCTTGGTTTTCAAGTACTTAAGGAAAAACAAATGACTTCTGGAATTTTGTTTACTCACATGGGTTTTGAAATATATTACTCCATAAGGTCTTTTTTAGGGAAAAAAGTAAACATTTTTCATTTCTTGATAATTCAAGCACACTTACAACACATTCACTTGTTCTTTCATAGAACACCAGGTTTGACCTCATATATGTGTAACACATGATCTTCCAAGATAATGAATGTTTTTAAGCATTTTTTTGATTTATGTTGTTGGCTCACCAACCATTCCCAGGGAAAATGAGGTGGAATGCCTCTAAATATGCCCTTCTCACCTTCCTCCTCACATCTCTCTTTCCTGCCAAAATCTTGTTTTCACAGTTGTATTTTGTTACTGATGTTCACTCTGTGTGGTCCCTTTCTAACAAGAAAATAGAGAAACACCCTGGTTGATTTTCTTTCTTACTGTAATTTGAGACCCTTGGGAATTTGGAGGGCCAGTGATTTGCTCTCCATGGCCCTCTTTCTTTCTTTCTTCCATAGAGCTCAGCTTACTGGATGGATATAGAACATCAGGTGCCAATGACTGGGGGATGGAGCAGATGCTTACCCCAGTGCTTTTCTCTAGGTGTGTCCACATGTGCAGTCCAACCATTATGGATGAATTGTCAGATTAGTCAGTGAAACAATTTGTTCTTTCTAATGAATTCATTGGCTGGTTAGTTAAAATAGCAATCCACAGTCCTCAACTGATAGGGTAAAATGGTGATTTGTATAAGGACAACCTAAATTATTTATGAAAAAATGTAGAGCAGTGTCATGCTCCGTATGCATCCTGGAAAATACAAACGTAATGTCATCTGGCTCTGCCATTGCACAGAGAGCACGTTAAGTGGACGACATTCTTGCTTTTAATTTATCACTCAGACATACTGTATGAGTGAAGCTTTAAGTGAATACTTCTAAAATATTACTGTGTTGAAATATAGATCAATGGAACAGGATAGAAAGCCCAGAGACAAGCCCATGCACCTATGGTCACCCTATCTTTGATAAAGGAGGCAAGAATATACAATGGAGAAAAGACAGCCTCTTCAGTAAGTGGTGCTGGGAAAACTGGACAGGTACATGTAAAAGAATGAAATTAGAACACTTCCTAACACCATACACAAAAATAAACTCAAAATAGATTAAAGACCTAAATGTAAGGCCAGACACTTTAAAACTCTTAGAGGAAAACATAGGCAGAACACTCTATGACATAAGTCACAGCAAGATCCTTTTGGACCCATCTCCTAGAGAAATGGAAATAAAAACAAAAATAAACATACGGGACCTAATGAAACTTCAAAGCTTTTGCACAGTAAAGGAAACCATACACAAGACAACCCTCAGAATGGGAGAAAATATTTGCAGACGAAGCAACTGTCAAAGGATTAATCTCTAAAATTTACAAAGCAGCTCATGCAGCTCAATATCAAAAAAACAAACAACCCAATCCAAAAATGGGCAGAAGACCTAAATAGACATTTCTCCAAAGAAGATAAACAGATTGCTAACAAACACATGAAAGGATGCTCAACATCACTAATCATTAGAGAAACGCAAATCAAAACTACAATGGGGTATCACCTCACACCGGTCAGAATGGCCAGCATCAAAAAATCTACAAACAATAAATGCTGGAGAGGGTGTGGAGAAAAGGGAACACTCTTGCACTGTTGGTGGGAATGTAAATTGATACAGCCACTATGGAGAACAGTATGGAGGTTCCTTAAGAAACTAAAAATAGAACTACCATATGACCCAGCAATCCCACTACTGGGCATATACCCCAGGAAAACCATAATTCAGAAAGAGTCATGTACCACAATGTTCACTGCAGCACTATTTACAATAGCCAGGACATGGAAGCAACCCAAATGCCCACCAACAGATGAATGGATAAGGAAGATGTGGCACATATATACAATGGAATATTACTCAGCCATAAAAAGGAACAAAATTGAGTTATTTGTAATGAGGTGGATGGACCTGGAGTCTGTCATACAGAGTGAAGTAAGTCAGAAAGAGAAAAACAAATACTGTATGCTAACACATACATATGGAATCTAAAAAAAAAGGTTCTGAAAAATGTCGAGGTAGGACAGGAATAAAGACACAGATGTAGAGAATGGGCTTGAGGACACGGGGAGGGGGACGGGTAATCTGGGATGAAGTGAGAGAGTGGCTTTGACATATATACACTACCAAATGTAAAATAGATAGCTAGGGGGAACCAGCCGCATAGCACGGGGAGATCAGCTCTGTGCTTTGTGACCACCTGGAGGGGTGGGATAGGGAGCGTGGGAGGGAGACGCAAGAGGGAGGGGATATGGGGATATATGTAAACATAGAGCTGATTCACTTTGATATACAGCAGAAACTAACACAACATTGTAAAGCAATTATACTCCAATAAAGATGTTAAAAATAAATAAAATAAAATATTACTGTGTTGAATGAGATTCAAATTTGGAAAAATATCAATTCTTTTAAAGGAGCAGGAACATTGGAAGTTAAAAAAAACAAAACCCTAGAAATTATGAGTTTAGCTTAAAACTTGGTCATTAACACATCCCTTCGGAATATAACAGAGAACAATACATTCTCACATCCCTACAGTGCCCTTGGTTCTGCAACCCTAGAGCACTTAATAACAAATACAGTTCAAATTAGCAACAGAGCAATAGATTTCCTAAAGGAATTACTGTAGACAAATGAAAGGAAAACAAATCAGCTTAAAGTTTAGATTGAAGAAATGAACCATGGGGTTTTCTTTATTTAATTTGACATTGTCTTCCAAGTCAGAGGCCATGTGACTACAGATATACAACTGAGTTAGTAGCCGGCTGCTAAGAACAACCACAACATAACTGATCTTCATATTATGCACTAGGTACAGGCACCAAGAGCTTAGTGTACATTAACTTCTTCAGTCCTCACAACGATCCTGTGACACAGTGTATTAGTTTCTTTGTGATGCTATAACAAATTGCCACAGGTTGAAAACTTAAAAAACAGAAACCCATTTTCAAAATTTTGGAGGCTAGAGCCCTCAAATCCAGCAAAGATGCACTACCTCTGAAGGCTCTTGGGGAGAATCCCTTCTAAGGATACTGTCATTGGATTTAGGGCTTACCTTGATATTCCAGGATTATCTCCTCATCTCAAGATCTTTAGCTTAATTATATCTGCAAAGACCGTTTTCCAAATTAAAGTAACATTCACAGGATCCAGGGATTAGGATGTGGACATATTTTTTGGAGGCCACCACTGAATGCACTACAGGTAGGTAGTATTACTACCTCCATTTTGCAAATGAAGAAAATGAAGCACACTAGCCAACATTTATTGGACTACATGCCAATATTTAATATTCATAAACATCCCATGAGGTAGGTACAATTCTTCTTATTGGCATTTTACAGATAAGGAAACTGGGGCTGAGAGAATTTGCTTAATATCTCACAGCTTATAAATGATGAAGCCAGGATTCAAATGCAGGAATGCATGATTCTAGAGCCTACAACACTCCAACACTGAGCAACCCTATTCCTCCAACTTCTACCATGTACATTAGGAGGATCAAAGGGGGTGGGAATATCACAGGGTATTGAGATAAATTATGAGACTTCAAATTGCTACTCTGCTACTTACTTGCAAGCACAATGACCTTTTGGAATTAGTTTCCTTAAACATAAAACAGAAATGTTAATTATAATAATTTACCTATCTCACAAGTTACCCCTTCCACCCCACGAGTGCTGAATATTTTTTATTAATGTTATTGAGGAATAACTTGGGTACAGCAGACAGCACCCACTTAAATTGAACATATTGTTCAATTCAATATGCTTTGAAAGTTGTATATACTTGTGTGAAACCACTACCATAGTCTAGACACAGATTTCCACCACTCCTAAAAGATGATTCCTGACCGTTTGAAGTCTATCCCTTTTTCCATCCATGACTCCAGGCAACCACTGATCTGCTTTTCCATTTCATTAAAATTCAATCGTATGATCTATATTCTGGGTCTGGCTTCTTTCACTCAGCATAATGTTTTCAAGGCTCATCTGTGTTGTTGCATGTATCAAAAAATCTGTGCCCTTTTATTGCTGAGTAGTATTTCATTGTATGGATACAACACATTTTGTTTATCCATTCACCTGCTGATGGACATTTGGAGTATTTCCAGTTGGCAGCCATTGTGAATAAAGCAGCTAGTTATAAGAATTTGTTTACAAATTTTTGTGAAAACATATGTTTTTACTTCTCTTGGGTAAATAGCTAGGAGAAGAGCGTCTGAGTCGCATGATAGGTAGAGGTTTAAATGTTAAAATGCCAAACAGTTTTTCAAATTAACTGCACCAACTTACATTCTGACCTCATTTGTTAAACTTGGCATTTTTGGCAATCAAGAATGTATAAGGGGCTTCCCTGGTGGCGCAGTGGTTGAGAGTCCGCCTGCCGATGCAGGGGACGCGGGTTCGTGCCCCGGTCCGGGAGGATCCCACATGCCGCGGAGCGGCTGGGCCCGTGAGCCATGGCCGCTGAGCCTGCGCGCCCGGAGCCTGTGCTCCGCAACGGGAGAGGCCACAACAGTGAGAGGCCCGCGTACCGCAAAAAAAAAAAAAAAAAAAAAAAGAATGTATAAGAAGATACCAAAGTAGTTCAGGTAGATGATGGTAAGGGCCCAACTAATGTGGAGGTTTTTAAGGGTGGAGGATTTGTCTTTAAGAACTATCTTCCTTGGAGGAAAATATGTATAAAACCTGGTGATTTACTGTTTATTGAATGTATGCCATGAGGAATGAGTAAGGAAGGCTCCCAGTTTGCTAGTAAAGCCAGTGGTCTCAATTTGAGCTTATACTGTATCCATACTTGGTATTCATACTTGGTTTTAAGACGAGCCCGTGATTGTTTTGTATACAAGTAACTCACCAGAAGTCTATCTGTGGAAGAGACATGGAGACCTCTTACTAGTTAGAGAGTCATAAGGGAAGTACAACGCAGTAAGACTCACAGATTTGATTCACTAACAAAGACTTATTTGTTAGAGAGAGGAAAACAGCTTATTTTCTGTCTCTCAGATTTATCTTTGGCCCCTTTTCCTTTGGACTATTCTATAAGTTCTAGGGGGGAAAATCGTTTAAATAAAAAACTCTGCAAAATCTGTAAAGGATCAAGAGCCATTGCCATTTGGCCCTCTTTGCTTTGTCTCATCTGATTTTTGTTTCTCTGTTTCCCCTTTCCTACCTTCTTTTGAGCTGATAGACTTTGGGAATTCAATGTTAATTCTTCTTCTGACTTTTAGCTATACCTCCATGCATTTTTTAATGGTTGCTCTAGGGATTATATTGTGTATCATCAATTTATCAGAGTCTACTTAGAATTAATATTCTACTTCTCATAAATTATAGGTAACCTGAAATAGCACAGTCCTATTTACCTTCTGTTCTTTGTGCTAGTGTTCTACATATTAACAGATGTAAAAACTTCACAACGTAAGTTACGTTTCCTTTAAAGAGTCTTATGATGTTTAAATTGAGAGAAGAAAAACAGGTATGATATTTTGTAATCTCCCACATATATGCCATTACTGCAGGTCTTCATTACTTTCTGAAGATCAGAACTTCCTTTTGGTATCTTCACCCTTCTGCCTGAAGAACTTTAGCATTTCTCATAGTACAGATCTGCTGGTTTCAGATTCTCTCCGTTATCTTGAATATGATCTTAAAGTTATCTCTCAATATCTTCATTTACTTTTGATTTTTGAGGGGTATTTTCACTGGAAATAAAATTCTAGGTTAACAGATTTTTATGTTCCTTTCATTACTTTGAAGATCATACAATTGCTCTCTGGCCTCCTTTTTTTTCTTTTTCTGATTAGAAGACAGATATCATTTGTATCATTAGCTCCATGTGTGTAATGTGTTTATTTTTCTCTGGATGGTGTCTTCAGATTCAGCAGTTTGACTATATGTACTCAGTGTGCTTTTCTTGATATTAATCCTGCCTGGGTCTGTTGAGCTTCTTGAATCTGTAAATTAATGGTTTTCATCAACTTCAAGAGGTTTTTGGTCATTATTTCTTCAAACAGTTTTTTTTTTCTCTACTCTATTCTCTCCTCTTCTGGGACTCTAATACCATGTATTTCCAATAACTGCTTGATTTTATTCCACAATTCACTAATACACATTAATTTTTCTTTAATTTTTTCTGTTCTTCAGATTGTATAACTTCTATTGATCTGTCTTTCTGTTTACTGACTTCCATCTGCTATCACTAATCTGATGAGTCAATTCAGTATTTTTTTTATTTCAGTTATTGCACTTTTTCAGTTCTAAAATTTCAATTTCAGTTTGGGTTCTTCTTTATAGTTTTCTTTTCTCTGCCAAGATTTACCATCACTTCATTTATTATAGCTATAATTTTAAGTCCTGAACATATTTATACTAGTTGTTTGCCTGCTGATTCCAAATTTAGGTCATCTTGGGTTCAATTTCTATTCGCTGCTCTTTTTCCTGAGTATAAATAACTTTTTTCTATTTCTTCGTATTTCTATCAGTTTTGGACTGTGTGCATTCGTCCATGAATACAAGCAGTTTATATTATACATATTGATAACATAATCTATAACCATATTGTATAACATTTCTATAATACATTATAGAAACACTTGATCCTCTTGTATTTCTTTGAAGTGTGTTTACTTTGTTCTAGCTGGCAGTTAATTTGGCTAAAGCCAAACTTTGTGGTCTTTCAAGGACTGATTACCCTCTAGCTTTCACCTAACTTTGGTTCTTCTCCAATGTCTTCAAGTATATATATTTTTAAATATTTTGTCTAAATTTTATATTGTTACTTGTGAAAGGATTAGTCCAGTTAACCTATTACCAAAAGACTGATGATTCATCTAGTACCATTTTAACAGTTTATAACACGAAAGACAGATACTTGCTCCCCATTTGCCCTAGAACCTCATGAATTTTAGTGCATTTGTAGTACTATTTATGTTGCTGCATCAGGATCACCAGCAATATGATGGTGATCCTGATCACATCCTATTAGCATCTCACAGAACATACTTTGGGAAAAACATGTTATTTTTTCACTTGAATATTATGTTGCCATTTTTGGGTTTTGGTGTCATCTGTCTACTCCATTAGATCATAAGTCACTCTTTCACTCTTTTCCTCTTTAGCAAAGATTAAAGCATCTGACACCTCATAAGGCCTTAATAAAAGCTCCTTGAGGCAAGAACTAATCTGCTATAATAGAGATATGATTGAAGTACTAGGAGCCCAAGTGATGTAACTCTCCCTGGAGAAGCTAAGGATTTTTCTGAGATGATATTGGGTCTTAGAGGAAGAATAGAGTTTGACAGACAATGTGGTAGGGCTTTACCCCTTAGGTAATGGTGAGCCAACAAAATCTAAAACCTAGACAGTGACAATTTTTTTTTTTTTTTTTTTGCGGTACACGGACCTCTCACTGTTGTGGCCTCTCCCGTTGCGGAGCACAGGCTCTGGACGCACAGGCTCAGCGGCCATGGCTCACAGGCCCAGCCGCTCCGCAGCATGTGGGATCCTCCCAGACCGGGGCACGAACCCGTGTACCCTGCATCGGCAGGCGGACTCTCAACCACTGCGCCACCAGGGAAGCCCGACAGTGACAAATTTAATTAGCTTTAATTTTAGGAAGTTAGGTCTGCCAACTGTTTATAGGATCGATAAGAGACAGAGAGAGGTACATGAACAGTAGGAGATTATTCCAATTGTTGAAGGAAAACATGATTATGGTAGTGATCAAACAAAGAAAAAGTAATAGTGATATTTAAGAATCATTTCTCAGTTACTTTCAAGTAGGATTTGGTGACCAGCCATATCTGGATGGTGAAAGAGAAGAGAGTCAAGACTGAATCAAGGATTTCAGCTTGGAGGATTAAGAGAAAGGTGATTTACTCATTCATTCAACAAACATTCAGTGACTACGGTATTCCAGACATCACTGTCCTAGGTCCTGGGGGTGTAGCAGTGAATAAAATGACAAAAATACTCCCTCTCTGAAGGGAAGTTGTTTGACAAAAATAAAGAAGGAAAAATGTGTAGTATGTCAGATAGTGTTAGGGATATTGAAAAAAATAAAGGAGGCGAGGAGGATAGGGGATGCTGCTAGTGGATTACATTTTTAAATAGGTTGCCTGGGAAGATCTTACTTAGAAGAGATCAAAAAAAGAGGAAGGTGAGAGAGTTAGCCATGTAGATATCTGGGAGGAGAGCATTACAGGCAGGAAAAACAGCAAGTGTAAAGACCTTGAGTTGTGTTCAGTAACTGCAGTAAAGAAAAGAGTCTTAGTAACAGATGTCTGTGTGAGTAAGTATATGTGTACAATAATGAGAGATGTTGGCTTCTCTTTTACACAAGGTAGGAGTGGAGTACCTAAAGGAACACTCAAATGTATCTGGACTAACTTATAAGGCTCTATCTAGATCAGGAGCAAGATCTGTGCAGGAGAAAAAATTTGGAAGTCATTGCCAAATACAGTAAGTACTCCAAATCCAGGGCTCATTCCTCCATACCAGGAGAAAGCAATTTAAATAAATAGTACTTTTGTGTGAAAAGTGCCAATTTGTGCCATGTTGACAATTGCACTTAAAAAATAAAGGTTTGGATTTTAGAGTTAGTCCTGAGGTTGGCACACTCCATGGACTTCCTAAAATGAAAACGCATGGCCACAGAACTATAAAGAAATCTCTTATAGGCCTAACCCTTACATGCTAAAATCATGGGCTCAGATGTGGGTTACGCTCATCATCGAAATGTCACTTATCCTATGTCATTAGTGTAGTTGACATGAGGGTGCTACTTTAGCTTCAACTGTGGTAGGAAAGCAGGCCTAATGCCCAGGGACATCTGGTTTAGCAGTGCATTGGAACTCCAGAAGGTTCACTCCAGATTTGCACAGCCTAATATGCTCCTAGAACTGGAAATGGGACATTTTTTTTCCACTACCATTTTGACATCTAAGAAAATAGGAACTTGCTAAGAACAGGAACAAAAAAGTTCTTCTCGATTTATTACCTCATTCTTGAAAGTTATATTTGACTATGCATAATAAACATTCAGTGCAAACAAAACCAAGTGCCTGATGAAACACCATGCAGTTTATGCATTCTTACCCTTGTTTTTCTGCCATTCATTAAATAGAGACTTTGCTACAGAGAAATTCTTGCAGGATTTCTGTACACATGCATGTTACAAGAAGAACTGTGTTTGGGGCAGCCCAATAATTGCTTCAGAATCTCATTAAATTTGAATATATATTTATTTGAATCTCTTTGCTGCAGGAGGAGAGTGGGGATGGGGTAGAGGAGTGGGTGGCCTACTTTGGAGTCTCCCACAACGGGATGGGAGAATCACGTTCAGGGCTGAAGCAAAAGCAAAGAGTGTACCTGAGCAAAGGATTTGCCAAACCAGCCCTGGATAATGGACAAAACCAAAATCTAAGCAGGGAAATTGAGACTCACACTGCCCAGAAGGGAGTCAGAAAGACTACAGGTGGGACGAGGGCAAGTACAAAACTGGGGCAGCACAGAGTCAAGAATTTGCATCCTGGGAGAGGAGACAGAGCATGAACAGGTCAGGACCAATGAGGAGTTACTGGGACTGGAACCCAACAATAAGGTAGATATCAGCTGTCACTTGTGATTTTCTATTAGGGAGCATAGCACTTAGACAGGCTGTTAAGGATTTGTTAGTAAACGTGAGCTATCCATTTGTAAGAGACATTGGGATAGTTATGATCTTTTGTATAGATTATTCTTTTCAGTTTTTTTTAGTTTCATCTCAGAACCCTTTGCTCTAGGTTTTTCCTTTATCTAGAATGTCCTTAGCACCTAGCCATCCTATGAATGGCATTCCTACCTTCTATTCAAACCTCACCTAAAATATCACTTCGAGAAGCTAGACTACATAGTCTAAAAAAGCCATCTAGAACCTCCTGTGTAACATCTCTTTATAGGATCTACCAACACTAGCTGGCTTTTCCTTTTTCTATCCATCTCTTCTTCATTTCCTTCCTCTGTCCACTTCCTCACAGTAGACTGCAAGTTCCATGAGAGTGTGGACCTTGGCTGACTCATTTACTATGGTAGCTTCAGCACACAGAACAGTATGTGATTTTAGCTAAATTCTGAAACAAGACAAGGATGTCCACTCTCACCACTTCTATTCAACATAGAACTGGAAGTCCTAGCCACAACAATCAGACAAGAAAAGGGAATAAAAGGTATTCAAATTGGAAGGGAAGAGGTAAAATTGTCATTATGTGCAGATGACATGATACTATATATAGAAAACCCTAAAGACTCCACACAAAAACTTCTAGAACTGATAAATGAATTCAGCAAGGTAACGGAATACAAAATTAACATACAGAAATTAGTTTCATTTTTTTACACTAACAATGAAATATCAGAAAGGAAATGTAAAAAAAAAAATTCCTTTTAAAATTGCACCAACCCCCCCCCCCAACCCGGCAAAAAACGAAACCTTTGAAATAAACCTCACCAAGGAGGTGAAAGACTTCCAGGCTGAGAACTATAAAACATTAATAGAAGAAATTAAGGATGATTCAAAAAATGGAAAGATATCCCATGCTATTAGATTGAAAGAATTAATACTGCTAAAGTGGCCATACTACCCAAAGCAATCTACACATTTAATGTGATCCCTATCAAATTACCCATGACATTTTTCACAGAACTAGAGCAAATAATCTTAAAATATATATGGAACCATAAAAGGCTTAGAATTGCCAAAGCAATCCTGAGGAAAAAGAACAAAGCAAGAGGCATAATCCTCCCAGACTTCAGACAATACTACAAAGCTACAGTAATCAAAACAGTGTGGCACATGCACAAAAACGGATATATGGATCAGTGCAACAGAACAGACAGCCCAGAAATAAACCCACACACCTAAGGTCAATTAATCTTTGACAAAGGAGGCAAGAATATAAAATGGGAAAATGACAGTCTCTTCAGCAAGTCGTGGTGGGAAAGTTGGACAGCTGCATGTAAATCAATGAAGTTAGAACATACCCTCATACCATGCACAAAAATAAACTCAAAATGGCTTAAAGACTTAAACATAAGACATTACAGCATAAAACTCCTGGAAAAGATCATAGGCAAAACATTCTCTGACATAAATCATACCAATGTTGTCTTAAGTCAGTCTCCCAAGGCAATAGAAATAAAAACAAAAATAAATGAATGGGACCTAATCAAACTAACAAGCTTTTGCACATCAAAGGAAACTATAATAAAACGCAAAGTCAACCTACGGAATGGGAGAAAATATTTGCAAACGATACAACTGACAAAGGTTTAATTTCCAAAATATACAAATAGCTCATACAACTTAACAACAAAAAACAAACAAGCCAATCGAAAAATGGGCAGAAGACCTAAATAGACATTACTCCAAAGAAGACATACAGATGGCCAGCAGGCACATGAAGAGATGTTCAATGTTGCTAATTGTTAGAGAAATGCAAATCAAAACTACAATGAGGTACCACCTCACACTGGTCAGAATGGCCATCATTAAGAAGTCTACAAAAAACATATACTGGAGAGGGTGTGGAGAAAAGGAAAACCTCCTGTACTGTTGGTGGGAATGTAAATTCACGCAGCCAGTATGGAAAACAGTATGGAGGTTCCTCAGAAAACTAAAAATAGAACTACCATATGATCCACCAATGCCTCTCCTGGGCATATACCCAGACAAAATTATAATTCAAAAATTTACATGCACACCTATGTTCATAGCAGCACTACTCACAATAGCCAAACATGGAAAAAACCCTAAATGTCCATCAGCAGATGAATGGGTAAAGAAGATGTGGTACACATATACAATGGAATACTAATCAGCCATAAGAAAAAAAAGAATGAAATAACGCAGCAATATGGATGCAACTAGAGATTGTCATACTAAGTGAAGTAAAACAGAAAGAGAAAGATATCACTTATCTGTGGAATCTAAAATATGACACAAACGAACATATCTACAAAACAGGAACAGACTCACAGACATAGAGAACAGACTTGTGGTTGCCAAGGGGGAGAGGGGTTAGGGGAGGGATGTGTTGGGAATTTGGGGTTAGTAGATGCAAACGATTACATATAGAATGGATAACAACAAGGTCCTATTGTATAGCACGAGGAACTATATTCAATATCCTGAGATAAACCATAATGGAAAAGAATATTAAAAAGATATACACACATATATGTATAACTGAGTGTCTTTGCTGTTCAGCAGAAATTAACATAACATTGTAAATCAACTATACTTCAATTAAAAAAAAAGAAGAGTATGTGATTCTTAATATTCCTCAATAAAGATTTTAATCAAAGCATACATGAATGGATTACTGCTAGACTAACGTTCCTTAAATTTGCTTAAGTTTTTTGCCTACTATAAAAAGGAGCTACCAAAGGATCTTGCTGCCCTATCCTAGGAGAATGGACCAATATTAATATTCTGCCAAATTGTCAGCTGTCCCTTAAAGGTATCTCTATTTTATATCATAGGAAATAAGTTGTGTTAGTCATGCATTTCTTAATAGTAAAAAGCTACATGAAAGACCACTCCTAACTCTTCTTATTTATTCTAACCCTCCAGCATTATACGACTTTAAGATTCTTCTAAGAAAGGGGAAAGCAGACAACACCTGGAAGGTCTTGGGAAAGCATCTCCTTCATCCTGTATCTGATATTTAAGTGGTTGATATGAAGAATACCAAAGAAAGAAATGTTAGTTAGGATTCTCATACACAGAAGAGGTTTAATTTTATTTCTAAATAAAAAGGATTAAAATCTTTAAAAAAAAGTTATGTGTACCTGACCATTTAAAGAATCTAAATCTAAAGTCAAAATTAGTAGTAAACTCTTTTGTAGCCTCTGCTTTACCTATTTACAAATTCTCCACCTTAACCCTGAGATTCTCCACTACAATCACCTGGGGGCACTTTTGCATATTTCAGATGCCAGCCCAGGCTCACAGATTGAACTGATCCGGTGAGGCTAAGGCATTTACGCAGAGCCTTAAATTCTTGACATAGCTAACTTTTAGAAACAATAATTACTGTTATGATAGGGAGAGATTGAAAATTATATAAATATCTTTAAAATGTTGTCACAGCAGATTTAATGATATAAAAAATGTTGATGACATATAGTGTGAAAAGCTTAGGTTCACATTAAAGAACAAAAAGTGAAGGTTAAAACAGATGTATTATTTTTAAAGTTTCCATAGCATGTGCTTTACTTTTCACTCAAAAATAAAGTTAGCAGAATTTGACTTCTCTGTGATTCTTAATTGGTTTTTGTTTCTGGACTGTGTGTGAACCATAATACAAAAGAGAGAGAGAGAGAGAAAGTTCTCAGGACAAGTATCATTGTCTGGGATTCCTCTTAGGATGGATTTAGATGCTGAATTTGGAGGAGGCTCACCTTAGCCAGCTATCTCGAGGTGCAGAGCTCTCGGAACACAGACCCGCTGACTGGAGAGGAAGTGGACGATGGGCATATGTCACCATTATCTTAAACTCTGGGGTACAAAAGTTTTTAAGTTCTAAAACCTCAAATGCTACTAAAAATGGAACAGATGATAATCCAGCACCTCAGGTACCTTGATCCAAGGAAGAACAAGGAGTAATTAAATTTGCCCAATAAAACTGAGGAGATTCTTTCTTCCCATATTTAAGAGGGTACAGGGAGAGAGAAGCCCTCAGTCTTTTGTCATCCTTTCTTGGGCCTGGGTCTGATTCCACAGGACAGGAGGAGTTCTGCTTTTGCCTATTAAGGTCTGTCATCACTTGCGTTTTTAGACTGAATTCAGAGAAAAATAAAACATCACCCCTGGCAATTTAGTGATGATTCGCTCTGACTGACCATATTTTAAAGGTGAAGTAGTTCAGTCCCTGGGAGATTCTGGGACCAAATAGAATCTGATACGGTTCCAGCTGAGCCCATCACCACCACCATGTACTGCATCTCCACCTCAGACATGTCTCAGAGTGATTGTCTCCCAACCAAGCCAAGTCAAGAGGGGCCAAGTCAAAACACTAAGGGAGGGAACCTATGAACAGAGGACAAACTCTGTCATGTGAGTTCTAGAGACCTGTAGCGAGAAGGTCCTGGGTGCCAGGCTTTGCTCCCTCAGGTTGAATACACACTGACCCTAGGCCTGGCCCAGCCTAGCTTACTAATGTCCTAAAATTTTTAGGAATCCAGAAAAAAACCTAATCTAATCTAAACTAATCTAAACTGCACAGAGCCGATGAGGTTGAATTTTAATTATCTCCATTAGCGCTTCGTCAGGACTCAGAATTTTAGTGTCATAGTCCCAATTGATGGAAAGCAAGTGTTTGCAAAGACTGAGGCAGGAAGACAAAAGTTTAAATCTTTCATTAAAAAACAAAGACACTTTAAACAGTGCAAGTCCTCAATACTGGGCAGTAGGGTAGAGTATGTTGGGAGAATTTAGACCTTAGAGGGAATAGGAATACATATGAAATAACCAACACAAGACTTCTCACATCTGCATTTTCTTTGCAGGACTTCTACTCAGTAAAAAAACAGGTATTGCTTTTCTATTCTATTCTATTCTATTCTAAATTTGGTCAAAGTTTACAAAAGGTGAAGCTGCAGTTGAAAATTCATTTTTCCAAGAGTAATGTCATTAGCAGAAAGACTTTCCTATAAGGAAAGGAACCAGGAAGCGACACATTAATTTTAACTTTCTAAATTACAGTTTGAAAAACAAAACAGAAAGAAAAAGTGGCTGAAACATTAATGCCACATGCAAAAGAGAGCAAACAAGAAAGAGAAATTTATTTCCCATTTTGAATGGGTAATAAGACTGAGAGGAGGGGAAAAATAACATTATATGGTAGGTGGCAATTTCTTTCAAACTAGTCATATACTAAGGTGTAAAATTGTACACGGTTTGGAGAAGTCTGCTGATTCTCAGATACTCGATTGGTTATGGGCAAACAGGTTAGTATAAACCGACTGAACAAAAGATGTCATCATTCTTCCTCATCAAATTAAAGAGGGTTGTAAAAGTAAACTTTTTAAAAAAACATCTTGGCAAGCGTGTCTCACCTGCTGTCGAGTTGGATCATTGTGATAGAACTTGCTGGTAAACATCATGCTACATTATGTATTTAAATGGGTATCACTTCTTTTTTTTCATTTGGCTAGAAGATGGTAATCGGCAGACAAGTGCTCTCCTGATGCTTATAGGAGGGAGCAAAATAGGAGATCAAATGCTTCTCGCCCTCTACAAAGAACTGCCTGCAAATGTGTGGGTCTGTCAGAGTTCCAGAAAATAGTGAACATTTCCCAACTGGTGAGGCGCTGCTCCTTTGACTCTGATGTCTGCCTCTTACCACGGTGTGCAAATTACTTAGCAACTGCCACATTATTTATAGGTATGAATTGCACAAATTAATCTCATAAATAATTCATTTGGGGGGCTGTGAATTAACAGTGTAGCACAGTAAAATAAAAATCTGTTTTTGCAAAGCAGATATCGATGGCTATTGTGAGTTAGATAAGACTTTTTTCCCCAAACAATACTTTTAGAACACAGCATGTGGCCTTTTAAGGTTTAGAACCAAGATTCTGCAGAATGAGGAGAAGAATACAAGTATCCAGAAAATCCAGGGGAATGCCCTAAAAGAGAGAATTGTGGCCAAAAAAGGGAATTTCTGGTGAAATTGTCCAGATAACTGCTTCACTTTTCCAATTCACTTTGGGTGTATAGGTAGACACTCCCATAATAAGTAGAACTTTTTAATGTGGACAAATAAAAATGTCTTTTTTCTTAGTGAGAGCTCTGAAATATACAGACTCATAGGTAGAACTACTTTGGTAGGGAAGATAGCACAGGGTGACAAGTTGTCAAACTATTTCACCAATCAAAAAATAAGAATCTGACTCAGGTACCCCATAGATCATTTTTAAAACTTGAGACAGAAGGAAGAATCTCACTTCTCCACAGTAAGACATAAGAATGTCACCGCGGACCTAAGAGAAAGAGAGTCACAAGTTTGTTTGCTAGTAGACTCCTAGGGAGCTGAACACAAAAATCCAATAAATAATTAGCTCTCCTGTGACAGGCTTCTGAATTACTGTGATACATTAATTGGACAAAATTAGCATGAATTAAGGCAAATAAGTATAACATGTAATTTATTACTTACTAAGCATGGTGCTGCAGTGGAAGCTTCGGATTTCCCTTAAGATTGCTTTAACAGCTATAATGCATTCCTTAATTTACTCTGTGGAAAATCAATTTTTTCAGAGTTCATTAAGCACCAATATGTTACAATGCAACTCTCTAGAGCATAGAGCCTCAATACATTATGCAAATCCATGCCAGTGTGGTACCAATATGTAAATAGCAGTAATATTGTCAGCCTCCTATTGATAAGTCTGACCAGAATGAGAAAACTTAGAACTTCTTGAATCTGTTGACTTTGTGTGTGATGGGGCTGTGACATGCTGTCCTTTGCTAACTATCATGCCAATATTTCTCTGCAAGAAGCATCAAAGCTTTTGTCAATGGCTGGTAGCAGTGTCATTTCTTTTTAATTCCATGTCTTCTTGTCTATGCCAAACAACAAGTCAACAAGTGTTTAGTAAGTATATAGTTTGGGCTGAGTGCAGTCACTTTTAAATTTTAATTGATTATATATACATGCCTCATATACCTCATTTGAGTCAGAGAAATAAGTGAGGCTAACAAAGCCACAATTTCCTGGAAATACCTATCAATTCACCAATTTATATACCACTAGTCTACATAGGTTACATTATTAACAATAAAAAAATGCAACACATGATTTGACTGAAAATAAATTTGTGAAAAGCAGTGTGTTCAAGACAAATGTAATCTAATGCAATTTGTTTGGCTCAAAAAATTATTATAAAAATGCATATCTGCAATGTCTGGTTTTTGAAGGGTTGATGATTTTTGTGCCCCAGTAGATAACAGTTCTATAACCCTTTATGATTTTTTTAAAAAAATTTTTTCCAGTTTAATTTCTAATTAATTTTCCAATATTTATTTCTCTGGATTATTCATAGCATTTAAAAAGTCAGCTAAATCTCAGTGTTCAGTGGTAGGATGCTACAGACTGAATTATGTCCTTCTCAAATTTGTCTGTTGAAGCCCTAACCACCAAAGTGATGATATTTGGAGATGGGGCCTTTGGGAGGTGATTAGGTTTAGATGAGGTCATGAGGGTGGGGCTTTCATGATGCAATTAGTGTCCTTATAAGAATATAAGAGACAATAGAGAGCATACTTGTGCTCTTTCTCTCTCCACCATGTGAGAACACAGTGAAAATGTGGTCATCTGCAAGCCAGGAAGACAGCTTTCACCAGGACCCAACCATGCTGGTACCCTGATCTCAGGCTTTTAGTCTCCAGAACTGAGATAAATAAATTGCTGTTGTTGAAGCCACCCAGTCTATAGTATTTTGTTTTGGCAGCCTGAGCTGACCATGATATAGAGTAACATTTGGAACAATCTAAATGCATAAATAAATTATGTTTATTAAAAAATATTATGTAGAGTATTATTCCTTTCATTTTCTGCTTGTTGGTTGGTTTTTTTTAAATTGAAGTATAGTTGATTTACAATATTCTGTTAGTTTCAGGTGTACGGCATAGTGATTTTTTTTGCAGATTATTACAAGACATTTGGTATAATTCCCTGTGCTCTACAGTAAATCCTTGCTGCTTCTCTATTTAGTGTATAGTAGTTTGTATCTGTTAATCCCATACTCCTAATTTGTTCCCACCACCCCCGCTTTGGTAACCATAAGTTTGTTTTCTATGTTTGTGAGTCTGTTTCTATTTTGTATATAAATTCATTCATATTATTTTTTAGATTCCACATATGAGTGATACCATATAGGATTTGTCTTTCTCTGGCTGACTTATTTCACTAAACTAATATTCTCTAGGTCCATCTATGTTGCTGCAAATGGCAATATTTCGTTGATTTTTATGGCTAATATTCCATTTTGTGTGTGTGTGTGCGTGCGGGTGGGTGGCTATGTGTGTATAACTTATCTCCACATCTTCTTAAGCCAATTGTCTGTCAATGGGCACTTGGGTTGTTTCCATGTCCTGGCTATCATAAATAGTGCTGCTGTGAACATTGGGGTGCATGTTATCTTTTTGGATTAGAGTTTTGTTTTCTGGATATATACTCATGAGTGGGATTGCTGGATCATATGATAGCTCTATTTTTAGTTTTTTGAGGAACCTCTGTACTGTTTTCCACAGTGGCTGCACAAATTTACATTCTAGCAGTATAGTAGGGCTCCCTTTTCTCCACATCCTCTCCAGCATTTATTGTTTGTAGACATTTTAATGATGGCCATTCTGACTGGTGTGAGATGATATCTCATTGTGGTTTCGACTTGCATTTCTCTGACAATTAGCAATGTTGAGCATCCTTTTCTGGTGCCTGTTGGCCATCTGTGTGTCTTCCTTGCAAAAAAAAATTTTTTTTTTGGTTGAAGAATACCATACATATACATAGAAAATCTTCACAGAGCACATAAATCTAGGAGTCAGTGTGTGACTGACTCCTTGGTTTTCTGTAATGAACTTGCCTTGTATTATAAGGCCTAAGTATTATTTAAACAAAAAGGAATACTATAAGAACACATAGGATCTTTTCCTACTGAATTTATTTCTACTTCCTCCGCTGCTCACTTGTTCCCAGCCAAACTATCCTTGCTCTTTCATGGCACACACCGCTCAAGATCAAACACTGAGGCCTTTACACCTACTGTTCTCTCTGCCTAGAGTTCTCTGTCTCCAGGCAGACTCTTGCCAACTACCTTACCACTTCCATGTCACCTCAATTAAATGTCACCTCAATTGGGCCCACCCTTCTCCTATATATAAAATTGAAGCATCTCCCACCGACTGCAACCTCATCTCCTTAACCTGCCCCGATTTTTTCCCCTAACAAACCATACAATTTTCCTTACTATAATGTTACCATGCTACACAATTTACTTTTCATTACCTTTGTTTATTATCTATTTATGTTTACAAGAATGTAAACTCCATGAGGGCAAGGATATTTGTTTGTTTTGTTCACTGATATATCCCAAAAGTCTAGAATAGTATGTGGCACATAGTAGATGTTTAATAAATATTTTTTTCTGAATGAATAAATACATTTTTAGTCAAATATGCTGACTCTGGTTGTTTGGTTGTGTGTGTGTGTGTACACACTCAGGGAGAAAAGATATTTAAGTCCTGCTAAATCTGTAAAATGAGAGAAATAATACTTGCCCTACTGGGGTTGTTATGAAGATCAACTTACATAAGGGATGCAAAGTGGTTAGCACAAAATGTGTAACACAATAAGCATTCAATTAATGTCATTTCAGTTTATTTATCATCTGGTTGTCTATTGTTGGAAGTAGGCTCTTTAGTATTGTGCAAATTACCCACATATCATTTATGCTGAATTTAGTGTTTTTTTCTAATTAATATCCCTTTCTGGACAGTTACATTGTCCCACTGTTATACTAATATAAATATCTACATCATTTATACTTGTTATTTTTTCATATGCTCTTTACCTTCACAGCACTTAACAGTTTATAATTATGTATTTATTAAAATGCTTAATGTTCATTTTCATAGTGCCTATAATTTTAGTGAAGATAGGTACCCATGTAATTTGGTCACCTTTTATGTTTAGAGCCTGGCAGTGTGCTTGGCACACAGTAGGTAATATCTTTGAAATGAGAGAAACACTAAAAATCTAAAAATGAATTAGGAAGTACAGGCAGTAAACTCCTTAACATCAGTCTTGGCAGTAATTTTTTGGATGTGACATGAAAAGAAAAAGCAACAAAAGCAAAAATAAATAAGTGAGACTACGTAAATGAAAAAGCTTCTCAGAGCAAAGAAAACCATGTACAAAATGAAGAGGTAACCTATGGAATAGGAGAAGATATTTACAAACCATACATCTGATAAGGAGTTAATAGCTAAAGTATGTAAAAAACCTCATATAACATGATAGAAAAGAAACAATCTAATTAAAAAATGGGTGGAGGACCTGAACATTTTTCCAAAGAAGACATAGATGGTCAATAGGTATGTGAAAAGTGCTCGATATCACTAATCATCAGTGAAATGCGAATAAAAACCACAATGAGATACCACCTCATATCTGTTAGAATGGCTAGTATCAAAAACAGGAAGTGTTGGCAAGGTTATGGAGAAAAGGGAATGTAAATTATGCACTGTTGGTGAGAATGTAAATTGGTTCAGTCACTATGGAAAACAGTATGGAAGTTTCTCAAAAAATTAAAAAGAGAACTACCATATGATCCAGCAACTCCATTTCTGAGCATTTATCCAAAGAAAACAAACAACACTACCTGAAAAAATATGCACTCCCATGTTTATTGCAGTATTATTTACAGTCACCAAGATCTAGAGACAACCAAAGCATCTATCAATGGATGAATAGACAAAGGAAATGTGATCTATATCTGTATCTTTATCTATATAACAGAATATTATTCAGCCCTTAAAAAGAATAAAATATTGTCATTTCAACAACATGGACAGACCTTGAGGGCATTATGCTAAGTGAAATAAATCAGACAAAGGAAAACAAATACTGTGTGATTTGACTTACATGTGAAATCTAAAAAACAAACAGAAAACAAAACCAAGCTCATTGATACAGATTGGTGGTTGACAGAGGCAAGAGCTGGGGTTGGGCAAAATGTGTGAAGGGGTTCAAAAGGTACAAACCTCCATTTATAGAATAAGTAAGTCCTGAGGATGTAATGTACATCATGGTAACTAGAATTAATAATATTATATTGTGTATTTGAAAGTTGCTAAAAGAGTAGATCTTAAACATTCTCATCACAAGAAGAAAATGTTTTGTAAATATATACGGTGACAGAGGTTAACTAAAGTTATTGTGGTGATTACTTTGCCATATATATAAATATCAAAACCATTATGCTATACTCCTGAAACTAATGTAATATTGTATGTCAATTGTATGTCAGTAAATAAAAAAGAAAGCAAAAAGTGAAGCAAAAATTAAAAAATCTAAAACTTTGAGAAAATTACTTAAAGATTCTTAAAAGATTATAAAATTTTTTCATGTTATACCATTATAATCAATACTTTCCCCACATATATTATTATTAATTTTTTTTTAAATAAACTAGCTACTCCACTTAAAGGTGGTGTGGACTTCCTTGTTTTCAGCCAATTTGCTTTCAGCCAATTAGTCTGAAATAAAAAGATTCAAATTCTGTATAATTCATTGGATTAGTAGCAATATTTTCTACACTGTAAAACACTACCTGATTGTAAAGTATACTGAAAGTGATTAGCTACTTAATTGTCCACAAACTGGTCATCATGAGAGTCACCGAAAAAGATCAACATTTTGGGGGAAAAAATCCTTTCCTTATCGTATGTGATAAATAACTTTCCCAACGGTTTTAGTAAATAAGTGCTGGCTGTGGCAGTGAACATGAGGCAAGGTAGTCTATCCTTTAACTGATGGAAAAATTGGGATGTGGACTTCAAAATTGTTGCATTTCTCAGTTAGATAGAGTTCATTAGAGTATGCTATAATTTTGCCTAGAAATGAGGCAAGTTTAGGGGTAGGTGAAATTTTTATTATTGAACAGTTATGTAGCTTTTATTTTATTAATTTTGAAAGGGAAAATGATGGCAAGCATGTAGAGATTAAAATTGATGAGAATTAGAAGTTAACTCATAACTCAAAAATTTTTGAAAACAGAAAAAATAATACTAGAGTTAGTAAAAGTAAAAAAAATACTGCTAACTAAAAAACAAACAAACAAAAAACAAGAAAAAACCTCTTCCGAAATAAGAAGTTAAAAAGTACAGAAGTAAAAGTAAAAAAAATTTCTGCTAAATTCCAGATAATGTACTTGCCTTGAAGAAACTACTAGCATATTATCTCAATGACTAGTAGACATCATGTTTTCATCACTGAATGCTTAGTACCTAGAGGAGGGGTGGGTCAGGAAGCTGGCTGGAGAACTAATCTTTAAAGAGTGTCACAACACTATTAGGGCACCAAACTATCTATGGAAACACACCAAGATGGTTAAAATCATATCTCCATATTTCCTCTCAGGAAGAATATTCTATGAAGCAGAAAGAAATATTTACGATGGACTGGAGGATGGAACAAAACATAGTGGATTCTCTTAGGCAGTGAGTATAGCTCTCTTGGGGCTTTGGCTTTGCTGAATGAGATGCTCATCTATGGAACCAAACTGACTCACCTGGATTATGAGGATGAACTGAGCTTCATCTCAGTCTAACCATCCAGAACGATGGTCCCTTTCCCTTTTCCCTCATGAAATTCTCAGCCTCTACTCTAAATAAATGGTAACAAATATTTTTAAAATATCACTTTTAAAAGACATCCTAGTGATAATGACTTGCTCTAGCATCCCACTGCTCTTTTGTCCCCACAATATGTAAACACTGTTAAACTGATGTTTTCGGGTATAGTCACCATCACACTGGAATGACTGAGGCAGTTTTCAAATCATCTGGGAAGAAACCAGGTGTTAAAGAGACTGAGGGGAATTACATTTGCTTGTGAAAGGTTTGATTCTATGACTTCATGACTTTATATGGACATAGATTATATGGGAATATCCTGACACCTCTAGAATATTTTAACCACAGCTAGCTAAATTTTGGAAATAAGAGCCCATAAATATTTATTTTACAATGTAGTCTTTGTGAATGTGCTTGGTAAACAAATATGATGATACGTGTAACAAAGCATGACTCAAAAAGTATTTATAGGACAGACTGTTAGGATATATTGTATCAGATCTCTGATTTATAAGGAGCAGCTAGAAATGAATTTATATGATAAAATACAGCATTTACTGCCTGTGGAGTATATAAAATACTAACCCAATCTGTACTGGAGAAGTTTATGTGACTTTTATTACAGGTGCTTGGTTGTTTCTGTGTGCTTGACAGTTATTTTTTAGGGTCCTTGTAATATTCGTTTTAAAAATTAATCCTCTCAGATTGGATTAAAATCTAAGTATCAGGTAAGTAACATATATTGTGAAAGATTACACTGTGAATGAGAATGTTTTTATAAGAGTGTAATAACTATGAAATAGTTTTATGATTTGTCATCTAAGTAGTGCTGTTAGAATGAAACCTTTTAAAGATGCCTAATTTCTTGCTTTCCAAGCAAACTTTTTCTTTTTATGTAACTATGCATTCTGAAAGTGCTTTGAATAGTAGAATCTTTTGATCTGAGATTAATAACCACATCTGTTATTTGTTTATTTATGTGTTTAATAATAATAATGTTATGTTTGTATAGTACTTTTAACGTTGTGCTTTCACATCTATTATGACACACTGTGCTTACAAAAGTCATACAAATAAATCACTTCTTAGTTAGGATCATTTTATATAGGCTTTTAAAAATATAAACATTGAGGCAAATGTCTAGATTCAAATACGGTCTTTGCTTTCCACCTACACAGAAGACATATTAGAATACGTAACATTTACTGAGCACTTACAACTCCTAGCCATTGTGCTTTACATAGTTTATTCAATTTAATCCTCATGATGACCCCTGGCATGGGTACCTTTACCGTTTTTTTCTTTGTAAGTTAGGAAATTGAAGTTTAAAGAGATTAAGTAATTTGTCCAAGGTTACACAGCTTGTAAACGACAAAGCTAGTGATGGAACCCTGGCCTGCCTGATCCCAATCCTGATTATACTCGAAACACTGGACTACATCTCTTTAACCATAGTGACTAGGGACATGGTTCCCACAGAATCACACTTTGTTGTCAACGATCCTGCCTACCCGCAATCTACATTGTGGACTTTATGGGAAGCCACATGGGGAGCTTCACATTTAGTTTCTTTTTTATGACCATCACTTGCCTTTGCAAGAAGATTTGCCACAGGGTTTTGTCATGATCTCCATTCTAAAACTACCCAATCAAAGAGAAAGTAAAAGTGCTAAAAAGAAAAATTTCAATTTCTCAGTGTTAATGTTACTGATTTTGCACCCCTAGGGATTATTTCTGGTTCTAAATGAGGGAAGTCAGATTTAGACGTTTTCACCCACAGTGTGATAAAAGAGGAGTCCTAGGGTAAACTAAATACGGCAGCCCAAGGAAGGACAGTGTGACAGAGACATTCAAAGGTGCTGGGTGGAGAGCCATGAAGACAGAGCTGACTGTCAAGTCTGAATGGCAAATAAAAAAGTATCAGGACTGGAGGAAAGCTCTGGGAAAAGGGTTTGGATGAGCAATTTAGCTCTAGGGAGGTAGTGGTAAACGTGGCAAGGAATGAAGGTGAGCAGACAGTAATTAACATGACCAGGTCCAGCAATGTCCTAGGAACTTTATATGTGTGTCCCGTGTGGGTCACGCAATAACCTTGTTAGGTATGAGTAAGCGTCCCCTTTTTATAAAGAAGGAATGGACTCAGAGAAACAAAGTCATTATGGCTAGCATGGGGTATTATTTTAGGCCAACGACTGACAAGACCCTACAACCCATTCCTTTTCCATTGCCCTGAACATAAGACAGTAGTTATATAGTGCCTGTAATTAACAAGTAAGTATTTGGCTGCTTAAAGGAAACATGCAGGGCTGAACATTAATATAGTTAAATAAATGGTCCAAAACGTTCATGCCTTAATAGAAATAAAAGCAAAAATAAACAAGTGGGACCCAATTAAGCTTACAAGCTTTTGTACAGTGAAGGAAACCATAAACAAAACGAAAAGACAACCTATGGAATGGGAGAGAATATTTACAAATGACGTGCCTGACAAGGGCTTAATTTCCAAAATATACAAACAGCTCATACAACTCAAACACATAAAGAACAACTCAATTGAAAAATGGGCAGAAGATCTAAATAGACATTTCTCCAAAGAAGACATACAGATAGCCAGCAGGCACATGAAAAGATGCTCAAAGAGAAATGTAAATCAAAACTACAATGAGGTATCACTTCACACTGGTCAGAATGGCCATCATTAAGACGTCTACAAATAATAAATGCTGGAGATGGTGTGGAGAAAAAGGAACCCACTAACCAATGTAATTTGGTGCAGCCAGTATGGAAAACAGTATGGAGGTTCCTCAAAAAACTAAAAAGAGAGTTGTCATATGATCCAGTAATCCCACTCCTGGGCATATATCTAGACAAAACTATAATTTAAAAAGACACATGCACCCCTATGTTCATAACACTTCATATTCACAATAGCCAAGATATGGAAACAACCTAAATGTCCATCAACAGATGAATGGATAAAGAAGATGTGATACATATATACAGTGGAATACTACTCAGCCATTAAAAAAATGAAATAATGCCAGTTGCAGGAACATGGATGGACCTAGAGATGATCATAATAAGTAAAGTAAGTCAGAAAGAGAAAGACAAATACCATATGAATATGATATCACTTATATCTAAGTGAAATTAAAGTAAAACCATAGATCTTAAAGTAGAATCTAAAATATGACACAAATAAATTTATCTACGAAACAGAAATAGATTCACAGACATAGACAACAGACTTGTGGTTGTCAAGGGGTAGGAGGAATGGGGGAGGGAATGATTGGGATTTTGGGATTAGCGGATGCAAACTATTATATACAGAATGGATAAACAACACGTTCCTACGACATAGCACAGGGAACTGTATTCAATATCTTGTGAGAAACCAGAATGGAAAAGAATGTGACGAAGAAGGTATATATAGGTATAACTGAACCACTTTGCTGTACAGCAGAAACTAACACAACACTGTAAATCAACTATACTTCAATTAAAAAAATGTTCATGCCTTTAAAATTGTAGGCAACTATTTTAAGTCATTCTTCCTATCAATCATTTTCATGAGTTTTAACTTCTGTTCTTTGACCACCATACATTATAAATCCAACTTGTTTGTAAATCTAGACAGACCCATAGCTAAAAACTTCATAGTTATACTGGAATCCTCCTTCATCTCTCACATTCAGCTGGAAGCCAAGTTATATGAGCTTACTTCTAAAATGGCTCTTGAAAGGTTCTGCTCCTTTCCATTCCCATATCTAATATTCTTGGAAATGTCATTGTCATCTCTTGTCTAGACTGTCAGATGCCTGCTAACAAGTTTCTGAGCACCAATCTTCCTTTACCCAATCTCTCCTCCTAACTGCCAGTCTACTGAACAATATATTCATGACGCCCTCTTACAGAAAATTCCAAACACTATAGCATAGAAAATAAGGCTTTTCACAATCCAGCTCTAATCTTTTTTACCAGCCTCATGCCTTGCTACTTTGTTCCTAAACAGTAATGCTTCTGTCCACCTGGATTTCTGTCAAGAGCTTTGAAATTTTGAGGTTTTACCCTATTTGTAAGCTAACAAGTTTACCTATAGTAGTTTCATGAGTTTTGTCAAAAGACAAGAGATTCATGGGTCACAGACAAAGGAGTTATTACTCACAGAGGAGCAGTAGTCAGAATATGAGTGTGTTTTTGTTTGTGTGTTTCTTGCATTGGTTCCCAAAGCCCCAATTACCACATAGTGACTCACAGGACCGGGTGACACCTGCACATGCAATGGGTTGCATTTATAGGGAAACAAAGCCTACCTCTCTAAAATGTCTCTTTGGCATGAAGATTATTTTGAGCTAAAAATAATCAAGGCCCGAAAGACTCAGGAAGAAACTTTGACCTTCCTCCTAAATGCCTGAAGAATTTAGACAGAGGGCCTATTGCAGGAATATAACAATCGCCAGAGATATTTGCAGTCAATCTGCACGAGGTGTGGTGGGGTTAACTCGTGGAGATGAGAGTCCACTCTCTGTCCCACTGTCTCTGCTAAGCCCAGCAAACCTTTGTTTGCCAAACATTTGCTTTTCCATATCCATGTGAATTGCCTCCCTCCCCTTTGAAGTCCCAACCTCCTCTTTTGTCTTTAGCTTGAAGATGATATTTAAGGTGAGGGTCTCAGCCATTTAGGCGAGTTACTCAGTTTTCCTGGGTCTCTGTCACATATACATGTTATTAAAATTTTGCTTGTTTTTTCTTCCAGTTATCTGTCTCATGTCAATTTAATTCTTAGACCAGCCACAAGAACCTAGAAGAGGAGAGGAAAGTTTCTTCCTCCATGTCACATTACAGGAGAAAAAGTCTGGGCTTAGGGTTATTAGTATTTTATAATAGACAGTTTTTGCTCTGGAGGGAGACATTAATTGCTGTGCGCAGACTTTCTCTAGTTGTGGCGAGCGGGGGCTGCTTTTTGTTGCGGTGTTCGGGCTTCTCATTGCGGCAGCTTCTCTTGTTGCGGAGCACGGGCTCTAGGCGCGCAAGCTTCAGTAGTTGTGGCACGCAGGCTCTAGAGCGCAGGCTCAGTAGCTGTGGCACACGGGTTTAGTTGCTCCGCGGCATGTGGGATCTTCCCAGACCACGGCTCGACCCCGTGTCCCCTGCACTGGCAGGCGGATTCTTAACCACTGCGCCACCAGGGAAGCCCTCACCAGCTTCTCTGACCTGCTCATTACTTATGAAGAAGATGAGCAGAAAAGATCCCTTTCTGAGACAACCAGCTTCAATGACCAAACTGCCTTGCTAACAGTGTAGACAAAGGCAGTAAAGGGGGCAGAGTTAGAAGTTCTTTTAACTTGACATTTGAGGAAGTCTTTCCAATGCTCAATAATATCAGATCCCGTGGATGAATGGAAGGTCTTTCAAATATCTGGAATATAAGCCCACTGTTGGGTAGTTTTTCTAATAAAAGGTAAAGCACTGTCAAAATGTAAATTGTTTGAAAAGCAAAAAATATGACACAGATGATTTCAAGGACCATAATGGTAGAGGCAGAATCAAGTGATCTGACAAGCACATCAATACCATACCTAAAAAAGCGTCGACAATGGTGAGGTAGCAACAATAGCCCCAAGAGGGCAATCAGAGTTGTGATGAAGTAATCTGCTAGCAATGAGAGCGCGCAACGCCCCTCGCAATGTGTCCTCTCTCACCATGAGACAATTGGATCAACTCTGGGCAAGAGCCATAGTCTGCTATGCTGTGGGAGCACCTATGTCTGAAAATAGCATCTTTCACTTTGTGCTTAGTCTATGACTGTGGACGTTTCCATTCCCATTAAGATGATGGATCCATTGCAGTCATGATAATCTAGGTCTTTCAGGTTCTATCAGCAACTTGATTCCAGTCGGTCTCAGAGAACTAGTACTTCCTGGTAAGCATCTACAGGAATGGCACAGACAGTTTGATCAAAAGCCACGATTTTTTTCCGCAGTTCACAACCTCAAAGAGGAGTTTGTTTGTTTGTTTGTTTGTTGCGGGAGGCGGCACTCTCAGTGTTGTGGCCTCTCCCGTTGCGGAGCACAGGCTCTGGACGTGCAGGCTTAGCGGCCATGGCTCACGGGCCCAGCTGCTTCGCGGCATGTGGGATCCTCCCGGACCGGGGCACGAACCCGCGTCGCCTGCATCGGCAGGCAGACGCTCAACCACTGCGCCACCAGGGAAGCCCCAAAGAGGAGTATCTTTTATCTGCTAGTCTGTAGTTTTCCAACTGGCAGACCAAATATTGGCAACAGCCCAAGAATCAGTAAAAATATACTAACAAGATTCATCAAGGGGAGTAGCGATGACAACAGCTTTGCATTGTGCCTGCTGAGCGGAACGACCAAATCTATTTCAGTCCTGCAATCACTGGTGATGAGCTGAACAGCTCCAGCAGTTCGGTGGACAAATGAAGATCCAGGCTAGCCAAACCTCAGGGAAGCAGGCTTAGGCATTTAGCACGATCTCTGTGAATCGAGAGACCCACTGAGTCAGCAGCTGTGGTTCAGGTGGCAGAGTGGAAAAGAAGTATCCCCCAAGAGAGGGAGAGTTGCCACTGTTTCATCTAAAGCTGATATGCTGTAGCCAGACTGCTCTGTTCTTGGCTACAACATTTCTATTTGACAAAGAAGGCCTGTTGGGTTCTTTCCATCTTGTTAGTCATTGAACCTAAGCTGGCCCACCCCCAAAAGCTAATATCAGACCAGGGAGTTATAAGGCCTCCTCAGGTTAGGCGATCTGTTTCAATAGGAACCTAGTGGAAAGTAGTATCTGATTTTTAACAGGATATACCTGCTAGTCATGTCAGGGAGTTTACCACACTTTGCCAGAGGCTCTCGTTGGCTAAATCATCAGTCACAGAGACTTAAAGCTCAAAGAGATCATGAGATCTGTGGGGCTCCAGAGATAACAGCATTTCTCTACTTACAGCTCGTCCTAATCAGAAGACTCCCCACAGGCACTTCGGGATGGAGAAGCACAAGCTTATATCATATCAATTCCTACTATACGTTCAGATGGAGAAGCAACAGAAATACTGAATTAGCCCAAACGGTCCCACTCACAATGTCATACTTCCCTCCACATCTGTGAAAGCTGCTCAAATCTCATTAGCTTGCAGGTCGTGCAGAAAAGGGAGACCCGTGGAAAGTTTTTGCCTGTCACTTTTTTTTGCCTGTATCTTCCCCAGACACCATCTACCATCATGCTCTGTGCTATGGTTCATGCAATTCCCTTTTCCTGATCCATCCTTCTCATCTCTCTCCATCTGGCAAGTTTTGTCTCTTTTAGAGCCCAGCTCAGGTGCAGCCTTCTCTGTGAAGGCTTTGCTAACCACATCCACTGGGCTGTGCATACTGTTTTCCCTTGTGTGTCCCCATGGCCCATTTCTGTTATGGGCAGAGTCCCATCGTGTTCTCATTATTTGTTTACATGTCTCTCTACCCAACTAGCCTGTGAGTTTTCAGGACAGGGGCCACGTCTAACTTAGTTTTTTATCCTCAGTGGCCGGTACTGGGTTTTTTTCACTCAGCACTCTTCTGAGTGTTGGGATGAGTACTGAAAAGTCAGTTAGCTTCTACTGGAGTAGCACCTAACTTACTACTTTCCACTACTCTTCAACATCAAACCAAAATAGGTCTTAATTCTGTCCTGTTATCAACATGAATATGTTTCCTTATCAAAGTTGAGTACAATAAAATAATAATACTAGGAAAACAAAGTTAAGGTTTATAGGTCAGATTGTTGATACGAGACTGAAAATAACAGGATTTAAGTCAATGCTGCACGTACTACCCTTCTCACAGTTGTGCTTTAGGATCAGTAAGATAATATACATTAAAAACATAAAACGCTATAAAAAGGTTATTAGTACCACTGATACAAATGTTACATAATTAATGCCCACTTTTCCTGGGTCCCCATCCTGACTCAGTTACATGCTGTGTGGTTTTTTGGGGGCACATATTGTTACCAGGCACTGTTTTAAGCTCCTTACATGTATTGTACTAACCCATTTAAATTCTTCAAAACAGTCTTCTAAGGTGGATGCCATTACTATTCACCAGATAAAGAGGGAAACACAGACAGAGAAGATACCTCGACCATAGCTAATAGGTAATAGAATCAGGAAACAAACTTAGTCTGGCCCTAGATTCAACTCAGTGACTCACAAATACATTCTGCTTATAATATTGTAAATGCTCAATGAATGTTTATACAGCATTGTTATTATTAATTTCCCTATCAGACCTAATTCTTGCCAAATGAGGTCTGCAACAGGTTTGATTTCCGGTTGCAATTTTTGATGCCATTGTCTATACTCATCGCATGTGAGTATCTATCTCCATTTATACTGTCTCTACCAGAATAGGATCACCAGAATAAGTGATCGATGAGCCTGATCACTGCAGATATGTCACCTTCAAACAATTCCTGAAGCTTTAAATGGAAAGAAATGATCATTAACTACCTCAATGAGCAGAATATTTTAACCAGATTTTACAGCTCAATTTAAAATCTAAAACAAACTACAAATAATTGTGGGAAAATTTATATGTGTTGAATTTTAGTGGCACCAAATCCTTTTGGAAATAGGACATTTGTAAATAGTAAAAATGAATTTTTTTTATCAGTATTTTCTTCCCTGAGTGTTTATAATGTTTTACTAGTTTTGGTCAGTGTGTGTCTCAGTCTATCTTTATTCTCCTTTTGTCTGTGTTCCGTCATCTTCTTCTAAAGTTCCCCAGGCTGTCTATGTTGAAGGTCTAACTTAGCTGCTGCTTCTTTGGGGAATAGTTCAGTCCGTGTTGCTTTGCATATTGCAGAAGCTTCCAGGCTTCCTTCAGCAGTAACTCAACGTTTGCTTGTTCCTTTTATTACTAGGGCTTCCTGTCCTACTGGAAAACCTGTTCACTCCCTCATATTTCACGATTTTCTAATGGTCTTTTTTTTTTCCACCGCGATTTTTGTGTTTTTTTCTGCTGTTTTCAAACAGGACCTCACGGTAGATACTTCTCCTTCGTGAGCTTAACTACTTTGTTTCTCTCCTGGCCTAATACTTGGTATTTGCACAAGCTCCACTGGCTGACAGAACCTTCTTTTACTGATTCTACAGCATGGGACGGACTCTCACCCACCCTTCCCTCTGGAAATTCTCAGTTTTGAACTGGAAAAAACTATTGTTGAGCAGAAAGCTGCCCTCAGGAAACAGCAAAACATAAATATGCAGTATGCTTTTATTCCACAGTAGGTATATATTTGTGAAACACAGTGAGGGTCACTTTGGTCTTAAAAGTAGGGGAAGAAGGTAACATGAATGACCCGTCCGTAGTTCTCTTCAGCCCTTCTCCACTTTATTGAGGGAAATGGAAGGGGAAAATGTATAACTAGAGAAGGGAGCCTGGAATGTTTGCATCTTCTCAAAGATTACAGTAATTATGATCAACAAAGTAGGCTTATTTTATTTGGCCTACATGCACTTTTTTTTTTTTCCATTTAGGCTTATCTTCAAAGGGTTGTTTTAATAGTTGTGAAAGTTCAAACTCTCACACGTTAGATAAATAAAACATTGAAATTACTGTTGCGCACACAATGGTTTTACAGAAAACAAATCTAACCAAAAATTGGCACCGAATGCAGAAAGTTGCATGATTTTGAGCACTGCACACAGAGGGTCTGGGAGGGATAGGGCAGGAAAGGGTGGAACTGTGATATCCACAGCTACAGAAATTAGCTCTTTCTGATCTCCACAAGGGGTGGCAAAGATCTGTTCTACTAGTTTCTTCAAACCTGCTCCTGAGGCCTTCCCATGTGAGGGTCTAGCCTTCCACTAATTCCCTTTGTCATAATTAAGCCCTGGATATACTACAGAATCAGCTTTTTATTTTCTTTCTTTTCAGTTTCTAAATTACATCCTTATCATTTCAAAGGTCAAGCTTATTTCCCATTAGAATGCAGGCACTGTTGAGACAATAATGACACTTGACAATATCCTTTTGTATGATAACCCTTTGAATAATATTTCCAAATGACACAAAATTTACCAAAAAAAAGTTAAAAACACAGCTCTTTGTGGGTAGGATGGGGTGCCATCTAGTGTCACCTGTCATGTCTTCTTGTCCAGCAGTAGCCCACAAGCCTATGTACAAAGATTTTCCATTTATCATAATACTGGCAGAGCCACTGACAAAGAGATTGGGCAATATTCTCCAGGAAATTGGTTGTATAACTGATCAGTGGGGGCTATTACCTTGACTCCCCATTTTTGCTACATCATGCTTGATGGCTTGTACCTCAGGACTGCTTCTCAGTGCTGAAAATGCTGAGTTCAAGAACAACTAGCCTCCTTGTCCCTGAGAGCTTGATGGAGCTTTAAACATTTTGAATGGTTGCTTACATTTAAAAGCAGTGATTTTCCAAACGCAAATTCTAAATTTGCATCTTTTCTTGAAAGTCTGGCACCACAGGGCCTCTGAGTTCCAGCCGCCACGAAGGATGGGGCTGAATAATATGTCCCTTTAGATGGGACGTTCATTTATTCATTCAAAGGAGGCCAGCCCATCCTGCATATTCGTGTATGTGTCTGGACGAGCCCCTGTAGGCATTTGAGTGTGACACAATTGACATTAACCATGTTTTTAAGAAAAATTTAACTGAAAAATAATCGAGACAAAATATGCATGCTATTGTGTACACTGCACTGAATCTTTACAAACTAAATAAACCCATATAAGTGGCATCAAGATTAAAAAAAAAAAAAGAATGTTGTAAGCACCTAGAAATTCTTGCATGCCCCTTCCAGTGACTACTCATCCCCCAAGAACATTATTCTGATGTCTAACCAGCTCTGGTTTTGACCATGTTTCCAGAACATTTCCGAAGTGTTTGAATATACTGTTTCATTTGATCCTTACAACGACACTGGATAGGAGGTAGGTTTGGGTAGTCAATCAGACAAAGAATACAACTTTGTTTACTCTGTGCCATCTTTGTTTGCCTTCATCATGACATTCCATATTTGGGGCAGTATATTTTGTGAATAACCTGAATAAAATCCACCTGTAAATCCTCCTCTCTTACTGAAATAACTAAACTTGAGACGTTATGTAACAGATAATAAAACCCAACGCACTGAAAGTGCCTGTTATTTCAAGCAGTGGGAGATTCCACTGTGGTCGAACTTCTCTTTCCCCTCAAGCTTTCATTCACTTTGCTTGTTTGGAGGGCTCCTGGGTGCCGCTCTGATTAGAAGTGAAGAATACACTTGTTAGAACATTTGCTGCAGCTGTAGGCTTGGCTCGCAAAGTTCATATATTACTGGGGGATTGCCATGCCTCTGAAAATGCACAAAGCATTATTGTTATTCTTAGCATGAGCCTTGTAATACTTCCATTTGGGGAATTTATTTTGATGGAAATAGCTCATTAGACCAGAAAATACCTATTTTGTTTTCATTTCATTAAAAAAAAAATCTGTGCATGTTTGCATAGCAGGTAGAGTTAAAAACGCAGTATAGCAAGACGTTTGCTGTTTTCTCTTCCCTTTCAAAACCAATAACAGCAAGGGGAATTTATATATAATATGCTGTAATTTACTTGAATATAATGAATGCATACAATTCTGCATCCTCAAGTATTAATTTCATTTACTGTGTTGTTCATCATTGCTTGTTTCCTCTTTAGTTTTTCTAGGTCCTTGTTAAATGTTTCTTGCATTTTCTCTATTCTATTTCCAAGATTTTGGATCATCTTTACCATCATTATTCTGAATTCTTTTTCAAGTAGACTGCCTATTTCCTCTTCATTTCTTAGGTCTGGTGGGTTTTTATCTTGCTCCTTCATCTGCTGTGTGTTTCTCTGTCTTCTCATTTTGCTTATCTTACTGTGTTTGGGGTCTCCTTTTCGCAGTCTGCAGGTTCATAGTTCCCGTTATTTTTGGTGTCTGGCCCCAGTGGCTAAGGTTGGTTCAGTGGGATGTGTAGGTTTCCTGGTGGAGGGGACTAGTGCCTGTGTTCTGGTGGATGAGGCTGGATCTTGTCTTTCTGGTGGGCAGGTCCACGTTTGGTGGTGTGTTTTGGGGTGTCTGTGGCCTTATTATGAGTTTAGGCAGCCTCTGCTAATGGGTGGGGCTGTGTTCCTGTTTTGCTAGTTGTCTGGCATAGGGTGTCCAGCACTGTAGCTTGCTGGTCATTGAGTGAAGCTGCGTGTTGGTGTTGAGATGGAGATCTCTGGGAGATTTTCACCGTTTGATATTATGTGGAGCTGGGAGGTCTCTTGTGGACCAGTGTCCTGAACTTGGTTCTCCCACCTCAGTGGCACAGCCCTGACGCCTGGCTGGAGCACCAAGAGCCTTTCATCCACACGGCTCAGAATAAAAGGGAGAAAAAATGAAAGAAAAGAAAAGAAAAGAAAGAAAGAAAGAAAGAAAGAGGATAAAATAAGATAAAGTAGTTATTAAAATAAAAAATAATTATTAAGAGAAAAATTTTTTAAAGTAAAAAACAAACAAAAAAACGGACGGACAGAACCCTAGGACAAATGGTGAAAGCAAAGCTATACAGACAAAATCTCACACAGAAGCATACACACTCACAAAAAGAGGAAAAGGGGAAAAAATAATCTGTCTTGCTCCCAAAGTCCACCTCCTCAATTTGGGATGATTCGTTGTCTATTCAGGTACTCCACAGATGGAGGGTATGTCAAGTTGATTGTGGAGGTTTAATCCGCTGCTCCTGAGGCTGCTGGGAGAGATGTCGCTTTCTCTTCTTTGTTCTCACAGCTCCCAGGTGCTCAGCTTTGGATTTGGCCCCGCCTCTGCATGTAGGTCGCTGGAGGGCGTCTGTTCTTTGCTCAGACAGGACGGGGTTAAAGGAGCAGCTGCTTCGGGGACTCTGGCTCACTTGGGCCGGGGGGAGGGAGGGGTGTGGATGCGGGGCGAATCTGCAGCGGCAGAGGCCGGCGGGACGCTGCACCAGCCTGAGGCGCACCGTGCGTTCTCCCGGGGAAGTTGTCCCTGGATCACGGGACCCTGGCAGTGGCGGGTTGCAGAGGCTCCCAGGAGGGGAGGTGAGGATAGTGACCTGTGTTCGCACACAGGCTTCTTGGTGGCTGCAGCAAAAGCCTTAGTGTCTCATGCCCGTCTCTGGGGTCCACGCTGATAGCCGCGGCCCACGCCCGTCTCTGGAGTTCCTTTAAGCAGCGCTCTTAATCCCCTCTCCTTTTGGGAGGTCTGAGGTCTTCTGCCAGTGGTCAGTGGGTGTTCTATAGGAGCAGTTCCACGTGTAGATGTATTTCTGATGTATCTGTGGGGAGGAAGGTGATCTCTGCGCCCTACTCTTCTGCCATCTTCTCCTGAATCCTCAAGTATTAATTATAGAGGAATTTATAGTAATTTATAGTGTATTAGAAGATTATTTTTTTAAGAGAACTTGGCCAAAGCCAACGGTAACTCTACCTCTCATTTATAATAATGGAATAACTGCACTGAAACTTGATTTTTTTATTCTAATCAAATAATTGAAAAATAACATTTAACATACCCCAAACATGATGAACTCATTAAAAAGCTTTTTATTTGTTATTTCACAATATTTAAAATAATTACCTTGGTTTAAACAAAATTTTAGCCATTATTTTCCTTAGTTCTTTATAGACTAACAAATAGTACTGGAGTTGTTTCTTCCATTATGTTACTGTATATGTCCAAATAAACTGGAAATATATTGAATTACAGTGCCCTGGTGTTTCTATTTAAGAAACTTTCTATAATTGTAAACTTACATGGTATTGTGGCTCTAGAAGTAATAGGTATTTTTTCCTTCTATGTAAAAGAAGACGAAAATTTTCCAGGGTTGGTATAAGGAAACTGAATCAGTTGTTGAATAGGAGCAGGTAGATTTTATGGTCTTCTTTTGCGTGATTTTACCCTATTTATCTCTACCATATCTGTAACTCTCACCCTGATCCTAATTTTGTTCTAAGATGTGGGTGTAGTTCTTTTCTGGCTATTCCACTCTGATCATAGTCTTTACCTTTGTAACCTGCAGTGCAGTTAAAGTCAGACATTCAGACAGGAACTGATTAAAGGAAAACAAAGCGGAAATAAATTAGGAGAAGTATTGATAGATAAACTAGACTATTCGGCTTATGGGGTAGAACTTAATTTCAACTTGTAACATTTTATTACCAGGATACCATAACCCTTTTCTGGGTCCCCACTATCCTGTCCTTATAGGACAGAGGCCATGTCTGATCACTGCCCCTTGGAAGCACCTTCAAAAGCATCTGGAAGTCTCAAAGTCAATAGGAAGATCTAGAGGGAGAAATAGAGTTGTTTCTTTCTTTCACATCTCTTATCTAAGGACAAGAAATCACTCTTTTGTGAGTGACTGATCGATGGGCCTCAGGAGAGACCTCATCTACCCACAGAAGCAGGCCCTTGGCTTGCAGCCTCCACAGGAGAAACATTTAATAATATCACCCCGGGGTCCCTCAGGCAGACACTTCAGTGGTCACATGCCCAGGAACTGCTCCTGTCCTGTGCTCCCTACCTCTGCCTTTCACTTCCCAGCTGCCAAGATCTTGGAACCTTTGAAGCTCAGCAAAGAAGGGAAATCCATTGAGAACAGTCTGTAAAGTGTCAAGCAATATCCAGATATTACCTGTACTCTGCCTGTCCCCTGCCTGAACTTGGGATTCTTTCCACCAAGTGACTGGTCCTGGGTCCCACATTGGCTTTGCTCATTTGGTGGATGAAGACATATTGACAGAGCTATTGTTGCTGTGTGGTTGACAAGGTCTTGGTGCTCTGGACGGGTGTCAGGCCTGAGCCTCTGAGGTGTGAGAGCCGAGGTCAGGACATTGGTCCACTAGAGGCCTCCCAGCCCCACGTAACGTCAAACAGTGAAAACTCTCTCAGAGGTCTCCATCACAACGCAAAGACCCAGCTCCACTCAACGACCAGCAAGCTACAGTGCTGGACACCCTATGCCAGACAACTAGCAAGACAGGAAAACAACCCCACCCATTAGCAGAGAGGCCGCTTAAAATCATAATAACTTCACAGACACCCCCAAACACACCACTGGACGTGGTCCTACTCACCAGAAAGACAAGATCCAGCCTCACCCACTCAGCACAGGCACCAGTCCCCTGCACCAGGAAGCCTACACAACCCACAGAACCAACCTTACCCACTGTGGGCACACACCAAAAACAAAAGGAACTATGAACCTGCAGCCTACAAAAAGGAGACCCCAAGTACAGTAAGTTAAGAAAAATGAGAAGACAGAGAAATACACAGCAGATGAAGGAGCAAGGTAAAAACCCACCAAACCAAATGAAGAGGAAATAGGCAGTCTACCTGAAAAATAATCCAGGGTAATGATAGTAAAGATGATCCCAAATCATGGAAATACAATGGAGAAAAATACAAGAAAACGTTTAACAAGGACCTAGAGCAACTAAAGAGCAAACAAATAATGATGAAAAACACAATAAATGAAATTAAAAATTCTCTGGAAGGAATCAATAGCAGAATAACTGAGGGAGAAAAACAGATAAGTGGCCAGGAAGATAAAAGAGTGAAAATAACTACCACAGAGCAGAATAAAGAAAAATGAATGAAAAGAATTGAGGACAGTCTCAGAGACCTCTGGGACAACATTAAAGGCACCAACATTTGAATTATAGGGGTCCCAGCAGAAGAAGAGAAAAAGAAAGGGACTGAGAAAATATTTGAAGAGATGATAGTTGAAAACTTCCCTAATATGGGAAAGGAAATAGTCAATGAAGTCCAGGAAGAACAGAGAGTCCTATATAGGATAAATCCAAGGATAAACAAGCCAAGACACATAATAATCAAACTATCAAAAATTAAATACAAAGAAAAAATATTAAAAGCAGCAAGGGAAAAGCAACAAATAACATACAAGGGAATCCCCATAAGGTTAACAGCTGATCTTTCAGCAGAAACTCTGCAAGCCAGAAGGGAGTGGCAGGACATATTTAAAGTGATGAAAGGGAAAAACCTACAACCAAGATTACTCTACCTAGCAAGGATATCATTCAGATTTGACAGAGAAATTAAAACCTTTACAGAGAAGCAAAAGCTAAGAGAATTCAGCACCACCAAACCAGCTTTACAATAAATGCTAAAGGAACTTCTCTAGGCAGGAAACACAAGAGAAGGAAAAGACCTACAATAACAAACCCAAAACAATTAAGAAAATGGTGATAGGAACATACATATCGATAATTACCTTAAATGTAAATGGATAAAATGATCCAACCAAAAGACATAGACTGGCTGAATGGACACAAACACAAGAACAATATATATGTTGTCTACAAGAGGCCCACTTCAGATCTAGGGACACATACAGACTGAAAGTGAGGGGATGGAAAAAGATATTCCATGCAAATGGAAATCAAAAGAAAGCTGGAGTAGCAATTCTCATACCAGACAAAATAGACTTTAAAACAAAGACTATTACAAGAGACAAAGAAGGACACTACATAGTGATCAAGGGATCAATCCAGGAAGATATAAGAATTGTAAATATTTATGCACTCAACATAGGTGCACCTCAATACATAAGGCAAATGCTAACAGCCATAAAAGGGGAAATTGACAGTAACACAATCATAGTAGGGGGCTTAAACACGCCACTTTCACCAATGGACAGATCATCCAAAACGAAAATAAATAAGGAAACACGAGTTTTAAATGACACATTAAACAAGATGGACTTAATTGATATTTACAGGACATTCCATCCAAAAACAACAGAATACACTTTCTTCTCAAGTGCTCAGGGAATATTCTCCAGGATAGATCATATCTTGGGTCACAAATCAAGCCTTGGTAAATTTAAGAAAATTGAAGTTGTATCAAGTACCTTTTCTGACCACAACACTATGAGACTAGATATCAATTACAGGAAAAAAACTGTGAAAAATACAAAGACATGGAGGCTAAACAATACACTACTAAATAACCAAGAGATCACTGAAGAAATCAAGGAGGAAATAAAAAAAATACCTAGAAACAAATGACAATGAAAACATGACAACCCAAAACCTATGGGATGCAGCAAAAGCAGTTCTAAGAGGGAAGTTTATAGCAATACAATCCTACCTCCAGAAACAAGAAAGATCTCAAATAAACAACCTAACCTTACACCTATAGCAATTAGAGAAAGAACAAGAAAACACCAAAGTTAGCAGAAGGAAAGAAATCATAAAGATCAGATCAGAAATAAATGAAAAAGAAATGAAGAAAACAATAGCAAAGATCAACAGAACTAAAAGCTGGTTTTTTGAAAAGATAAACAAAATTGATAAACCATTAGCCAGACTCATCAAGAAAAAAAGGGAAAAGACTCACATCAACAGAATTAGATATGAAAAAGTATGAAAAAACTGACACTGCAGAAATACAAAGGATCATGAGAGATTACTACAAGCAACTATACGCCAATAAAATGGACAACCTGGAAGAAATGGACAAATGCTTAGAAAAGCACAACCTCCCAAGACTGAACCAGGAATAAACAGAAAATATAAACAGACCGATCACAAGCACTGAAATTGAAACTGTAATTAAAAACCTTCCAAAAAATGAAAGCCCAGGAACAGAAGGATTCACAGGTGAATTCTATCAAATATTTAGAGAAGAGATAACACCTATCCTTCTCAAACTCTTCAAAAATATAGCAGAGGGAGGAACACTCCCAAATGCATTCTATGAGGCCACCATCACCCTGATACCAAAACCAGACAAAGTTGTCACAGAAAAAGAAAACTACAGACCAATATCACTGATGAACATAGATGGAAAAATCCTCAACAAAACACTAGCAAACAGAATCCAACAGCACAGTAAGAGGATCATACACCATGATCAACTGGGGTTTATCCCACGAATGCAAGGATCCTTCAAAATATGCAAATCAATCAATGTGATACACCGTATTAAAAAATTGAAGGAGAAAAACCATATTATCATCTCAATAGATGCTTAAAAAGCTTTCGACAAAATTCAGCACCCATTTATGATAACTCTCCAGAGAGTAGGTATAGAGGGAACTTACCTCAACATAATACAGGCCATATATGACAAAACCACAGCCAACATTATCCTCAATGTTGAAAAACTGAAACCATTTCCACTAAGATCAGGAAAAAGACAAGGTTGCCCACTCTCACCACTATTAATCAACATAGCTTTAGCCATAGTAATCAGAGAAGAAAAAGAAATAAAATGAATCCAAATCGGAAAACAAGAAGTAAAACTGTCACTGTCTGCAGATGACATGATACTATACACAGAGAATCCTAAAGATGTTACCAGAAAACTACTAGCGCTAAGCAAGGAATTTGGTAAAGTAGCAGGATATGAAATTAATGCACTGAAATCTCTTGAATTCCTATACATTAATGATGAAAAATCTGAAAGAGAAATTAAGGAAACACTCCCATTTACCACAGCAACAAAAAGAATAAAATACCTAGGAATAAACCTACCTAAGGAGACAAAAGACCTGTATGCAGAAAACTATAAGACACTGATGAAAGAAATTAAACATGATACAAACAGATGGAGAGATATACTATGTTGCTGGATTGGAACAATCATCATTGTGAAAATGACTCTACTGCCCAAAGCAATCTACTGCCTCAATGCAATCCCTATGAAACTACCAATGACATTTTTCACAGAACTAGAACAAAAAATTTCACAATTTGTATGGAAACACAAAAGACCCCGAATAGCCAAAGCAATCTTGAGAAAGAAAAATGGAGCTGGAGGATTCAGGCTCCTAGACTTCAGACTATACTCCAAAGCTACAGTAATCAAGCGAGTATGGTAAAAACAGAACAAAAACAGAAATATAGATCAATGGAACAGGATAGAAAGCCCAGAGATAAACCCACACACTTTATCTTGGTCACCTTATCTTTGATAAAGGAGGCAAGAATATACAATGGAGAAAAGACAGCCTCTTCAGTAAGTGGTGCTGGGAAAACTGGACAGCTACATGTAAAAGAATGAAATTAGAACACTCCCTAACACCATACACAAAAATAAACTCAAAATGGATTAAAGACCTAAATATAAGGCCAGACACTCTAAAACTCTCAGAGGAAAACATAGGCAGAACACTCTATGACAGAAATCACAGCAAGATCCTTTTGGACCCACCTCCCAGAGAAATGGAAATAAAAACAAAAATAAACAAATGGGACCTAATGAAACTTAAAGGCTTTTGCACAGCAAAGGAAAACATAAACAAGATGAAAAGACAACCTTCAGAATGGGAGAAAATCTTTGCAAATGAAGCAACTGATGGAGATTTAATCTCCAAAATATACAGGCTGCTCATGCAGCTCAATATCAAAAAAGCAAGCAACCCAATCCAAAAATGGGCAGAAGACCTAAATAGACATTTCTCCAAAGAAGATATACAGATTGCCAACAAACACATGAAAGGATGATCAACATCACTAATCATTAGAGAAATGCAAATCAAAACTACAATGAGGTGTCACCACACACTGGTCAGAATGGCCAGCATCAAAAAATCTACAAACAATAAATGCTGGAGAGGGTGTGGAGAAAAGGGAACACTCTTGCACTGTTGGTGGGAATGTAAATTGATACAGCCACTATGGAGAAAAGTATGGAGGTTCCTTAAAAAACTAAAAATAGAACTACCATATGACCCAGCAATCCCACTACTGGGCATATACCCTGAGAAAACCATAACTCAAAAAGAGTCATGTACCACAATGTTCACTGCAGCTCTATTTACAATAGCCAGGACATGGAAGCCAGCTAACTGCCCATCAACAGATGAATGGATAAAGAAGATGTGGCACATATATACAATGGAATATTACTCAGTCATAAAAAGAAACGAAATTGAGTTATTTGTAGTGAGGTGGATGGACCTAGAATCTGTCATACAGAGTGAAGTAAGTCAGAAAGAGAAAAATAAATATTGTATGCTAACACATAGATATGGAATCTAAAAACAAAAATGTTTCTGAAGAACCTAGGGGTAGGGCAGGAATAAAAACACAGAATGGAGTTGAGGACAAGGGCAAGGGTAAGGTCAGAGGAAGTGAGAGAATGGCACGGACATATATACACAACCAAATGTAAAATAGATACCTAGTGGGAAGCAGCCACATAGCACAGAGAGATCAGCTCAGTCCTTTGTGTCCACCTAGAGGAGTGTGAGGGAGGGCGGGAGAGAGACGCAAGAGGGAGGCGATATGGGGATATATGTATATGTATAGCTGATTCACTTTGTTATACAGCAGAAACTAACACACCATTGTAAAGCAATTATACTCCAATAAAGATGTTATAGTAAATAAATAAATAAATAATATCACCCCTCCCCTCCACAATCATGCAAAAGATGCACATATACAGAAAAGGGGGCTTGTTTTGTAATTTTAGCCCTTGTAGGAAAACCCTTCACTTTTATCCTACAGCGAACTACCTGTGTGTTCCTTGCTCCCCTCTGCAGAGAAGGAACAGATTTAGCTTAGCAAGGGATAAAAACTTCACTGGCCTCCATTAAAGGCTGATCAGCTAAAAATCTTGACAAATTATGTGTACAGCTATGCAACAAAGTCAACTCTGGTCCATCCAGATCATGGAAGTTGGTTCTTTGCACCAACTTTCTCTCCTTTCTGGGGAGGGTGCTTGCTTCAATCTCTGCTCCATGGTAGATGCAGGTATTTCTGTGACCAGGTTTCTAACAAATTTGTAAGGGGTGGGTAGGCTGTGGTTCCTTAGATTAAGGTAGTATGTGTTAATTAGGTCTCTTTTGATTGCAATTTACAGACACCCAATTCAACCAGATGAAGAAAGAGAAAATCCACTGGTTTAGGTAGCTGGGAACAATACAGGGTAGTTCACACTTTCACAGAAGAATATTCAATAACGACTGGAACCTGAGACCCAAGCTAACCTTGTTTCTATTAGTCTCTCATTTCTGCAGCTCTCTGCTTGGTTGCATTCTACATACAGTCTCTGTCAGTTCTGCTACTGAAAAAGAGCTCATTTGCCACTACATCCTTTTACTTATTCTAGGACGGGACTGCTGGTTTTCATTATGTCGTTTTCAGGAGAAAAAAAATCAAGGACCAATTTATTATTGAATGCTCTCTCAGGGAATAGCCTATCTGGATTGATTAAATATTCTATTAAAAATAATTACATGTATTCCACATTTGTAGAGATATATATAAATATAATAACATAAAAATACATAATCCTACATCTATATGAGAAAGAATGGACCTTTATTATTTACTGCAAGTTGAGTCAAAAGATGCTGCTGAAATCCCACTCCTGGGCATATACCCAGACAAAACTATAATTCAAAAAGATACATGCACCCCTATGTTCATAGCAGCACTATTTATAATAGCCAAGACATGGAAACAACCTGAATGTCCATCAACAGATGAATAGATACAGAAGATGTGGTATATATATACAGTGGGATATTACTCAGCCATATAAAAGAATGAAATAATGCCATTTGCATCAACATGGATGCAACTAGAGATTATTATACTAAGTGAAGTAACTCAGACAAAGACAAGTACCATGTGACATCACTTATATGTGGAATCTAAAATATGACACAAATGAACCTATCTACGAAACAGAAACAGACTCAAAGATGTAGAGACCAGACTTATGGTTGCCAAGGGGGAGGGGCTTGGGAGGGAAGGATTGGGAGTTTGGGATTAGCAGATGCAAACTAGTATATATAGGACAGATAAACAACAAAGTCCTACTTACAGCACAGGAAACTATACTCGGTATCCTGTGATAAACCACAACGGAAAAGAATATGAAAAAGAATATATATATCTACAACTGAATCACGTTGCTGTACAACAGAAATTAACACAATATTGTAAATCAACTATACTTCAATAAAATAAAAAGATACAAAAAGGATACTGCTGAGCCTGGAGTCATTGTTCTGATCAAGAGAAGGCTGAATTCAGAATTTACTTAGAACCAAGTTCCAACAGATATTTACAGTACTGAGAGAACAAAGTTGTATATTCATTTGACAAGTTGAATCACCCATGAAACAAAATTTTTACTAATAAAATTTTGGGAGAAGCTCCTGGCAGCTGGAGTGAGTAGGTTTATCTTTAGAATAGCAGCTCCTTAACAAAGCACCATCTTCCATCAGGCAAAGGAGGTAGCTGTCCCTGCCCACAGAGTAAGACTCCCAGTTATGTATAGTTCAGTGACCTGAGGTTAGCAGCTAAACTGAGGCTCAGGTGGTATAGATGTAATATGCTGAGGCATCTGTGAGCCCAGGAAAACTCATGTCATTTTTTCCCCCGGAAGTACAGTAGGAAAGAAGCAAGTTTCTCTGTTCACATACTCGGATTTAATGCCTTCTTGCAATGCTTAGTCAGATCTTTTCTGACTAAGCATTTATTGGCTCTTTAGGAAAAGAGAGGATTTTAAAAACTCTCTTCTGGAATTCAGGTGGGAAATAGGACCACTGCACTGTACATTGCATTATGTATATTACATTCTGCATACCTTTGCATGAATTAGAAAACGGAGCTCCATCAGGGAAAGGGGATGCTTATACTTTGCCCAGAGCAATCTAGCCTAGATCCAGCTCCCCTACTGCTTTGGCTGAGAGTCTCTGTGCAGTGCACAAACCGCTCAACCATATGTTTTCCTCCCCTATGCAAAAATTGTGACCAAGAACCACACTAATTACAATTTAGTTTCCCAAATACCACTCTTCAAGTCAATTCCACCTACTCATCAAATATTTTATAATATCATTAAGTTCTAATTACTTTCTAATTCTAATTGGTGGTTGTCTATTCTTTTTTGTTTCTTCTGGTTTAAAGTAAAAGATGTATTTTAAAGAAAGGTCTTTGACATAAAATGGGCCCCATTCTCAAAATAACTATAAGTAACACTACATATATAAAAAATAACAGTATAGAAAAGGACAAAGAAGAAAGGAAAATCTCTTCCCACTCCTGTCCCATCTTCTAGAAACATCCACTGCAGGACTAGACACTGGAGTTAAATAATTTGTCCAAGCTCTAACAACAGTGAGTAGGGGTTTAACTCCAATAACTTTAACTCAGAAAGTTGCTAAAACTCTACACTCCATTACTTCTTAAGCACTTTCCATCTCTTCATTCTTTCCTCTGGACATTTTGTTAGTTATTGCCTCAGGAAAAAACTCATCTCTCTTACTTTTATTCTCTCTTCCTTTTGCTGATTGAGAATCCCAGATGATACCAGTCAAGTCACGCAAATGTAAGAATAAAGCTAATGAAATATCTTCATTAAATAAAATGAAAGTTTTACCTTTTGTAGTGATATTAGACAATATCAGGAAGAAATGGTATCAACCTTAAAATATCTGGAATTCTCTTCAGAATCTATAATGACATCTTCTACTTTCTCTTATAATTAAAATTTTAATTTAATTTACTTAAGCACCAATGTTCAAGGGAAATTTCTTATTGAATTTTATTGTACCTCTTATTTTCCAAATGTATAGCAACTTTTACCTCACTTTGTATGAATGAACTTGAACACTGCTTCAGACTTCTTTCTTAAACTCAAGTAATCTTTTTAGACTACATAAAGTACATAAAGTATGGGACAGAACCATAAAAGCAGCTTTACTTCTACGTAATTGATTGATTTACAGAAGCAGTTTCATTGCATTGGAAACA